>NC_056730.1:1042402967-1042427967 GCF_019279795.1 Protopterus annectens | reverse complement strand
CACTGTCAACTTTAACTAAGCAAGTTTGCCCATAGCTTAGCTTAGCTCAGCATTTTCAAAACCGTCCAATTATGGCAAAGGGTGGGAAATTGGCTGTATTTAAACCCTGCAGGCGGGAATACAGCTCATAGCTGGTTGTAGCTCTCCACTTTAGGTGATATGGCAGGTGTTGGAGAGGCCATGCACTTTTGGGCGCAGTGCTGGGGCATACAGGAGTTCAAGGAAATGGTAGGACTCTTGATAAAAAAACATGACATGAGACTGCTGCAGGACCAGTACCAGGACTCCCAATATAAAGCGGAAGCCTGGAAAAGTCTCACCCATGATCTCATCAGTGCCACTGGTATCCCTCGGACTGGTAAGCAAGTTTGGCACCACTATGCCGACTTGAAATGGAGGAAGAGGGAGCTCATGGAACAGTGGGTCCAAGAAGCAAGAGACAGGGGAGATGTCCCAGCAGTGTGTAAGTATTCATAGTAATAATTGTTTACCAAAGTCCAACCTGTGTATGTGATGGATAAGTATGCATAAATGTTTCTCTATTTTCATTACAGCTGCAGCTGAGTGGGCAGTGAACCAGGAAGTCCATGCAAGCAGGTTGCAAAGGCTGTGTCATGAGGCTGGTGAGTAACAATCCTGCTTGTAGTAGTCATGCCAAATAAATATAAAGGAGTAAAATGTCACCTGGCAGTATGAAAAAATGTGTATGGTTTGTACAGAATAAACCAGACAATATGACAGTAATAGTCCCATATAGGTCATATTTAAATAAAAGTGTAACTGCCTGGCAATAAAGTTCTAAATCCTGGACTGGTTGTGTTTACTCTGGTATTGTATGGCCTCACATGTTGCATTCAGCAAGATCTGGTATGTGAATAGTACTGTTGTTTCAACTGTTTCTCAGACTGTGCTACATAAAAATATGTCTAGGAAAGTCTGTATAAGAATGTTGTAATTACAAGATCAGATTGTACAACCAAGAGAGACTTAGACAGAAAACACTAAAGGAAAAAACAAAACTGTCTAAATAGTTCACTCTGATAAAACACAGATTGTTGTATTTTTAGCACACACAGCCATGGTTCGAATCCCGGAAGTGGTAGTAAGCTGTATGCATAATCATACCTCTCAACTGTACAGATTTCTGCAGAATGTCCAGATTTTTTTCTCATATTTTTGGCCTGTTCCTCTTATTTTCCTAGCAAATCGCTGGGATGATCTCAGGATTGTAGTCACTAAATAATGACATACATTTGGGTTTCAGACTTCAGATCCCTCAAAAAATGTGTGTTAAAACAAATCCTGTTATTCTAGCAATTTTCTAAAAGTTTATAAAAGCAATATTTAAAATATGTCCCTATTTGCACCCCCAGTTTGTGAAGCTTTGTATAGATTTTTTGCATTAAGAGGTTGACATGTATGTGCAGAATTATAACTAGGAATCTGGGAAAATGTGTAGAAACAAACAGTCACGTAGTGTTAACAAACATTCCCTCCACAGGTCTACCAGGTAAGAGAAGTAGAATGTAGCTATAAGACAGTTGAATATTCACTGTGTACAAACATACCACTGCCCAAACAAAGGCCATATGGTATTGTAATAATACCTGTAGAGTAATGATTAGAGCAATAATTATTAAAGTTGTGAGTACTGCAAGGATATACAAGTTGTTAATTGCCATCTCTCTCTCTCCACCCACCATATCTGCAATAATAATCTAAACACACAAATCAATGGGTATGTTTTGCACCAAACCTATTGTTGGGACATATGTCCTGTTGTTCAACAGATATTGAAATGTGTTTCTATTAATGTTCTATGTTGAAACACTATCATTGGTGGCCCATTGCTATCAATGTAACATGCATGCCGTTGTAATGGCCACTGTGGTTCCATATGTGCATGTGTTCTGTTTGCCATGCAACTGTTCCAAATCTGTTGTTTTGGGTTAATGGGAATATCTATGCATGCTGTTATAACTAATCCTGGATGGTGTTGACTATTACTAACCCACATATGTTCTAAAACTGTAACACTATAGCACGTGTGGGAAGGCCGGTCCCAGCAGACACACCTGTCTCAATTCATCTGGCCATAGCACCAGGCCCCAGCACATCTGGGACCCACCCTGGGACCTCCTCATCTGCTGGTTCTGCACCACCTTTGGGTGGAACCACCTCAGGGGATGGGGCTCATCCCCCACTGAGAGTGGGCATGGACAGGATACTATCACCCAAAGCCAGGTCTGAGATTTGGTGCGTAGTGAGCTCTGAAAGGAGTTTGGATATCTGCTATGTCAGCTTGAGGGCTGTGTGGTGCAATTAGAGGGTCAGCCTGCCTCTCCTGCTCAGCCTCCAGCACAGCCACCTTCGGGGTCGTGAAGGTACAGTGGTGAATGCTCATGGTTGGGGTCCTCAGTCCTACTGTTTCCATTTGGAGGCTCATGGGATTCCGATTTCCAAACATCCCTCCCTATCCAAGGTGTTTAGCCTGCACATATGTCATATACCGCCCCGTATTCTGTCTTGTCTGTCTTCCTACTCAACCTACCTCCCCAAATATGCCTACTATCCTTCCCCAACATCCCACTCTCATCTTAAAAAAAGGGCAATCTGTTCCCAAAAAAGAATTGTGCCCTGTACATAGCTGCCCATTTCGCACACATGTCCACTGGACACATATAATCTTGTCTAATTGGCTTCACAACACATTATTGTTGTCCTCACCTCTCTCTCAGGGGTTTGATTGTCCAAATATACCTCCATGTTCAGTATATATGCACAGATGTTACTGTATAAGAAATGGACAGCTGTGGACCTTCCCTACACCTGTCCTGCACATCCCTAGCTACCTTCCCTATTGTCTTGCCCTCTGCGTGACCCCCTTTTCACCACTTTCCTATCACCCCTTTTTTCTTTTCTTTTAAAGAAATTAGCATGGGGGTAAGCAGGAGTAAGCACTTTTAAGCAGTAATAAGTGGGATTAAGCCTGTTTGCATGGTGTTAAGCAATGCCTACACAGATTAAGCACTTTTAAGGCTAACTGTCTGTAAGCATATTTAACCGGAAATTAGCATTGCTTACCGCCATGCAAACCCGCTTACAACTGCTTAAAAGTGCCTTAATCACTCTGTACCCAACAGCCCTTGTCCTGCCCAGCAACAAAATAATCAGCCCTTGCAGTTCTCAAACCCAAGACCCTGCATATCATAGCCACAGCAAGTTACCACTAAGCCATCTGAGGTGTAAGATGGTGGGATGATTTCTCTAACATATCATGCAAAACAGTCAGTCTACCATAGGGAATGTACAATGTGGAAGCACTATACATTCTAATGATACATACACACACACACACACACACACACACACACACACACACACACACACACACACACACACATATATATCTATATATAGGTTCATAGGTTGGTACTAGGCTATCGGCCCTAAGGCCTATGCAAGCCTAGCCATAACAATCCCCTGGAATTTTTTTCCCACAATATTTACTTCTCTGGGCCCCTGTCTAGCAGGGCGACTGACATGATCCCCGGGGTGAATTTCCTATCTCCCATCCAATCATCAAGGTTCCTTTTGAAGAGGGCCAATGAGGTGCTCTGCTTGACATGTATGGGCAGTCTATTCCAGAGTATGAGGAGTCTCTGGGTCAGGAACCTATCCCTCCAGCATGTTTTGTTCATTGTGATGATAAGGTTTAGATCCCTGGAGTGTGTGGCTCTGAGGGATTGGGATTTTTTTACGTGGAGCATGTCCAACAGCTCAGGGTTTGACATGGCCTTGTATGTTAAGCAGAGATCACCTTTGAGTAGACGATATGCCACAGAGTATAGCTGGAATTTTTTTAGACAGTCATCATATGGCATCTTCTTTAGGCCTGTGATTCTTTTAGTGAGGTATTTCTGTGGCCTTTCCAGCTGTTGCAGATGTCTTGTGAGGTACATATCAAATGGGGCATTATACTCTATAATGGGTCTAATGAGGGATGAGTACAGTGGGACAATGCCCTCCTGTTTTCTGGATGAAAAGCCCTTAGTTATGAGGTATACTACATAGAAGGATTTCCTGACTGTTGTGGTGATGTGGTTATCGAAAGTGAGGCCACTGTCCACTTGTGTCCCTAAGTCTCTCATCACACTTTTGATGTTTAGTGTCCTGCCACCTATGTGGTAGTTCATGGGTACATGTTTTTTTCCAAAGGGGATGGCTATACATTTCTTGGCATTAAGCTTGAGCCCATGGCTCTGGCACCAGGCATCTCTTTCTGTAATGCCCTTTTGTGGAATATCCACATCATTTGGGGATTCAATAATGGCTCCCAATTTGCATTCATCTGCAAACTTTGTTTGCCAGAGTCCCTTAATGTTGGCCTGTACTTCAGAGAAGTAGATGCCAAACAAGAGTGGTCCCAGGACTGAACCCTGAGGTACTCCACTTGTCACTTGTCTGGAGCTGGATTTGGGGTCGGCTACTTTTACCGTCTGGGTTCTGTCAGTAAGCCAGTTGGCAACCCATCAAGTGACGTAGGGATTTATGCCCAGCTTAATAAGTTTATCTATGATTCCAGAGTGGGGGATGGTGTCGAAGGCCTTGGCGAGGACCAGATAGGCTGTGTGGACCTCCTTACCCTCGTCCACAGCTCTGGAGACCAATTCGAAAAAGTCAATCAGATTCAGGAGACAAGATCTGCCCTTCACAAACCCAAACTGGGTGGGGTCCAGTGTCTGGAGGTTGCCAATGTCTTTGTTTATAAGTTCCATGATAATGCGTTCAATGCCTTTGCAGATCAGGCTTGTCAGACTGATGGGACGGTAGTTCCTGGGATCCAAGGTGGATCCTCCCTTGTGGTGTGGGATAACTGTAGCTGTGCACCACTCAGTGGGCACGAAGCCTGAGGTGAGGCTATGATTAAACATGACACTTAAGTGGGGTGCCAGTTCATTTTGTAGTTCATGTAGTACACAGCCTGGGATGTCATATGGTCCCATGGATGCTGTATTCTTAGCTTTGGAGAGTGCTGTTTCTACCTGTGTGGCTGTGATTATCGGAATTTGGCAATCTTTTGGTATTGAGATGGGCCTTTTAGGGGGTGAGAGAGGAGTGAAGTTGGCATTAAATCGATCTGCCAGGATATTGGCAATATCCTTGGGATCAGTATATTTAATGCCATTCCATTGTAGTTCAGAGCAGATCTGAGCATCACCATTTAGATTCTTGACATAACTATAGAATGCCTTGTGGTTGTCTTTGGAATCTTTGGCAATTTTATTTTCGTAACTAGCTTTTGAGGATTTTATGAGGGATCTCAGCTTCTTACTGAGGCTGGTGAGGGAGTTTTTTGCATCCTGGAATTTTCCTCTTTTCTGCAACAGTTTCTTCCTTCTGTTGTATAGTTTGTTTAAAGCAGGGGACCACCAAATTGGCTTCCTTTTTTTGGAGAAGAGCATCTTGGTTCTATTTGGGATGGCACGATTCATGCATGAGTGGATGTGCTCGTACAGTGCCTTAGTGTAGGATTCTGCAGTCGAACTTCCAGATCCTGTCTGCGTGGGTGTTGTGAAGTTTGTCACTTCTGACTTCAGTAGCATGAAGTTGGCTTTGGAGAAGTTTTTTAAGGAGGTTTCCTTACTGGGGGGTGGGGGTGGGATGTGGATGTCAAGGGTGATTTGCTTATTGTCAGACCTGACCATTGAGGGGGTGACCACTGGTGTGGAGCATCTGTCTCCTATGTTGATAATGACCAGGTCTAGCATATTGGAGCCCCTGGTGGGCAATGGATTAGCTGATCCAGGGCGTTGGAATTTATGAATTCCAAGAACCGTTGGGAAAAGGAGTTGGTACCCGAATAGTTTTCCCAATTAATGGCAGGGTAGTTGAAATCACCTAGTATTAGGGTGTTTGGTTGTATCTTAATATTTTCCAGTATGTTTAGGAAGATGTAGTGAGAATCTTGGGGTATGGTGGGGGATCTGTAGCAAGCTGCAATTTGGATTGCAGTCTTACCTAGTGTTAGTTGCACCTGGAGAATTTCAGATGCATTGTGTTGGGCAGCTAGCCTGGAGGTGTGAATATCCTTGGTGAATATGGACACTCCTCCACCTTTAGTGTTTCGGTCTTGGTTTTGTGGCCGAAAAGTGTGGCAAGAATTGTAGCCTGGTATTGCAGGGGTGCTCTCTGGAGCCTTGAACCAGGTCTCAGTCACTGCACAGATATTGATGTTCTCCATTTTTAGGAGTGCCTCGAGAGAGTGCATTTTGAGGTTTAGACTTCTAGCATTGAGTAGCATTACCTTCAGATTTTGCATGATTGTATCTGTTACGGTGGTGGTTTTATCCTTTGAACCTTGGCTAAAAAAGGCACTATGGGGGTGGCAAGAGCTTTAGCCAGTAACCTGAATCCCAGGGGTGACAGGTGCAGACCATTTCTGGCAAAGCATTGTGGTTTGTCGATCATGTCTTCCCAGGCAGACAAATACTGGATCCCCTTTGAATGACACCAGAAGCTTAGCCAATTGTTGAAGTCAATCATTTTGTCCTTATACTGTGGTATCATTCTGGGTGAAGGCAGGATGCTACTCAGGGCTAGGGTCATACCTGCCTGGGTCACGTGATCCAAGAGCTCTTCCATGTCTCTTTTCATGTAGTCCAGGGAGGTACGTGTCAAGTCATTAACTCCAGCATGGACAATGACAAAGTCGTATTTGTACTTGTTGTGGAGTGACTTGAGTGCATGCATTATGTGGCGGATTCTGGCACCCGACAGGCAGCTGACTGTAATTTTCTCCTTGTTCAGCCTGTTGAGTGGGACATCAGTGTGCCTGACTATAGAGTCACCTATGACTAAAGTGTTTGGTACATTGTCTTGCCTTAGGGGCTGTTGTTGGGTGGCACACTGGTGTTGTGAGCTATGTGTCACTTTGGTTGTTACTGGTGTTTGCGTTTCGGCTTCGGAGGTCCTTGTTGCTTTGGCAGGTTAATGTTAAGGGCCTCCACATATGTGGGTTTAGTGTTGCTATGTGTGGGAGTTGATGATGTGGGTTTTGAAGGGCTATGAGTTGCTAGAGGTGTAATGCAAGTGTTAGCCTTCTCCTCTTGACTGTCTAGCACAGTCTTGACCGGAGAGAGCTTTGCTTCCAGTTTGGCTATATAAGTGCATCTCTCAGAGGTTGTAGTGTTGGGTGGTAGGAGGAGAGGATTATCTGTGTACATGAGGCAGTTGCCACATTGCCCCAGTATGCCCAGATTCACCAGGTGGACAGGAGAAACCACCGGAAGCTGACCCTTGGACATGCCTGTTTAGGTGCTTTTTTGTAAGGAGCTGTTTTCCATTACCTTTGCAAGGTACTTTGCAATTGTAGGCTGTTTGGTGCCTATGATTAATTTCTCCTTACTGACAAGGATAGCTGAGTGCTTGTATCAGGTTCAGGCTTCCTAGTGCTTTACAGCAGGTTCTAGAGCAAGTGCTAGTCACAGGGGTTCAGATTTTAGTGCTTCTACTGAGAAACCAGCTAGTTTTAAGTGAAAATGTGAAGAGCAGATTTTCTGGCACCTGGAATAGTTTAACTGTAGCCTTGTAGTGCTGCACGATGTGAAAAATGTGCAAACACACGCATTTTTAAGCCAGAAAGTTGAAAGGGATAGAAATCAGCCCAAAAAGGCTAATAAAATTACAATTTCAGAGCTGGAAATCACTCCTCTAGTGTTAGATAGGCAGTACAATGCTCACCAGTCCCACTGGTAGGCAGTAGGACTTCCCTCTGCCACAGCAAGGCCTTGATAGCTCTGAGCACAGAAAATAAAGTCCTGAGACAAGCAAGGCCTGGGATATGGACTGGCTAGAAAAGGTGGGAAATGAGCAAACAAGATAGTATATATTTTTTTGTTGAAACAGGCTAAACAATGCACTACAGTAAATAAACACAGAAAAGTCTAACACACTTGAGTGTGTAGTCCTAAACAGTAAATGCAATTAAAACTCTACAAAATTAGCAATTTAAAACTTTTTAAATGAAACAAGGCAAGTGCACAACTGAAAAACGATTTAAGTGGCAGTAATACAGCTGAATAAGTAGCTAGTCTACATATACAGAGAAGTCTATATATACAGAAAAGCAGCTAAAACACACAAACCCTTCAGATGCAGTGCAACCTAGAGTACTTGAGTTGTAGCAATATTAAGGCAATTACAGTTATAATAAATGCTCTAAAATATACTCTATATTTCAAAACGTTTGAGAAGCACAGTCAGAACATAAGGAAATTCAGGCAAATTTTTTTTTGTTAGGGAAAAAGGAGAAACAGAAGGCCTTATCAAATGGTCTCTCTGTATTAGGTAGAATGAGATAATGACACTAGACTGGGAGGAGTGTCCCAGATCAGATTTACACTAGGGGCGGGCAACTGCAAAGCCACCAAGTATAACACAAGACACCAACAGGGAGGGTGGGTGGGGATCAAGCACTAGAGAAAGCCACAAAATGAAAGTTTTTAAACAGATAAGATTTGTAAACATGCAGAATGCTTGAACTGCAAACAAATCAGTTACCCGTGCAGATTACAATAAAAGTGCTATATATAAATTGCTAGAAACAATAAACTGTATAAATAATCGAAAAAAAAAACAGGATACTTATATATCTCAGCTAAGAGTTGGAGTCCACACCTCTCATCCACTCTGCTCAGTGTGTATAGACAAGCTCTCTCAACGTTAGGGCTTATATACCAGAAGAACAACTTTTATATATATATATATATATATATATATATATATATATATATATATACATATATAAATATATAAATACTTATATATAAAGAGAGTATACAGAGCGTGCACAGAATATCAAACAGCCATTATTCCTACAGTTGCCACCTTTTCAAATGGCCATTGTCTGATTCTTTCCTACAAATGAGAATTATTGCATGAAACATATACCCACACACAATGCAAAGGACATGACATCACACAGTTTGCATACATATAAATGTTTATTTGTGTACTATTTCAGTTGTATATGCCATTCTTATAGTATTTAGGTGTTTGAAATACATAACTGATTAATGCAACTCTCAAAGAAAACATATGATACAGTAATCTGCAAAACATAACATACTTTGCTTTCTGGGCTAAAGCCTTCAAGAAGTACAACAGCAAAAAACACACTTGCCTTGAAGACAAGACTCAGTCAACACTTAATTACAGATGTAGTTCAACAGCCTCCAGTTATACTCTGTAGTCAATCCCCTAGGGGGAAAAGTATCAGTTGTCACAATGTCAATGTATTTGTTACATAACAATGCTTAACTTAAAATGTCACTATCACACTGACAAACAGAACTGTGTGCAAGACAGTAAGCTCTAGCCTACCACTGTTTACATGGTGAAATGTATGAAAATGTACAGCCATATACCTTTATGTTTCTTATTACTGATATTCCTCACATGTTGTAACAGCCTAGGTTAAAAACATTTAATACCCATCCCCATAAAATGTCTTACAAGAGCACATAACAGTGTTCTCTATACACTGACCTCCAGACTGTACAGGGTCACACATGTTTTGCCCAGCTGTAGCCCTCATATATATGGACCCTACCCCACAACTTTTGTGAGAGTCCACAACATCACTGGAATGATAGCAGGAATGTCAGCACTAAATAATTATAGACCATTACCTATCCACCTCTTACTGCATGACATCTGGACAAAGCCTGGTATATAAGTTGGGGACAGTGGCTGAAACACAGGGCCATATTTGAAATATTGCTGTTATACCCTGTGAAAGTTGCTGGTGTTACAGGATTGGTTGCAACATACCCTTACTCAGGAATATGAAGTCAGAAACACAAATGGATGCTGCCATGTACTGATAGGAATCAACGGAGAGAATGCCACTGATATGTCAGGCACAAGACCTGCGTGGGGAACAGACAAAACATAACAGCCAATCCACTAGCCATCATGTGGATAGGTCCACAGTTGAGAGCTATACACACAGACTGCATTCCATGCAAAACTAGCATGTACACACAAACCCTGTAAAACTGGCAGTATTCAATGCATATAACAGCAATACTCACATACTGTCCCTAGGTCTGGAACCTTATACAAACATGTAGCTTGCCTGTGTCCACAAGTCCTCTTGTAAGAGGCATTCCTACCTGCTGTCTGTAACATTGCTGCCCCCACACATGAAGGATGTCTTCCATACAGGAAAGGTAAAGGGACAACATCCACATGATGTAGTTATTTATAGTAGTGGGTTGCTATAACATTGGCTACTGGAAGAAATACACAGCTGCCTACATACAGTTAGCAAGTGGGGAACAGCAATTGGTGCAGAGGCCATCACCTGAACATGAGCATCACCTACAAAAGCCATGCTTCAACCTATTCAAACAAAGCTTGATCCCAGTAGTGGAGAGAGTAAGAGAGCAAGCGAGAGAGAGAGAGAGACACACACACCAAAAAAAAAAAAAAACACATAAACAAAACCTCAAAATAATAAATAAGAAACAAGAAGACAACCTGTATACAGGAGGAACCTGAAGATAAACCAGGTATGTGAAACATGTAAGCATGTAATTGAATGTAGTACTCGGTCTGTAATAATGGGATAGATGAATATGAAAGATGTATATGTGCCATCAATACTTGCTGTAATGGTGTCCTACTGAACAAATGCTATGGACATAGCATCTGGCTCTGTTTGCAGTGGGCCATACCTGTCAACTGTGCAGATCTTCACAGAATGTCACAATTTAGCCATCATAGTGTTTGTTCTGTTCCTACAAACATCTACATTAGTCTGGCAAATAGATGGATATGGAAGTAATGAAGTCATGACAGACACATGAGATTCAGACCCTACCACCTTCAGGACAGTCTTGGTAATGCAAAATGTATCATGCTACAAACATCATAGGTTTGTAATAGACATATCCACAATCTGTCCTTATATATCCCCCCTAATGTTAGACTTTGTCCACATGTGATGCTCTAAGAGGTGGATAGGTTGGGTCACAGCTGAGGAGCCTGACACACCCTGGAAAAGGACAGCTCACTATAGCAACAACTAGAGTGCCTGTCAAACAGTCATATCTGTGCCACTGCTAGGCCAGTTAATGGAATGTTGCCCATATCCATATGTTACCAGTGAATATGAGTATTATACATGTTTGTATTGTAAATCTAGGATACCTATATAGGGCATGAGCATAGTAAAGCACTGTTGCAGATGTGTGTGTTAAACTGCATGTGATATATTGAGTTAATAACATTCAACTGTACAGCGTTCTTCTGGACAATGTTCACAGCTGTGACAGATAGTCACATACACATATACTTGTGTTATGGCAGCTATATTAATACTTTATCAAAATTGACTTCCCTGTTTTGTCACCCAGTGATGTGGACCAATGACCAGAAATCCTGGTATAACAGGTTGAGATGTATGATTGAGCTGCAAGATTATAAATACAGTGTGCCATAATGGCATAGAACACAAATGTATACAAGGTATCCCCTGAGCATGTGTATGTATGTGTATATTCAGCTGAAAGGCACAGAAGTAATAACATGAGTCAGAAGCAGTCCGGAAAATAGGATGTGCATGTTGCACATGTGTGTAATATTACTGTCACTGCATACAACAAAATAAAATGTGTACTGCTATTGATTGTTGCATTGCCAAGACACTCATATGGGTACTGCCTATGCTTATCACGTAGTAATCAGAGAAGTGTGCAACTGTGTTATGACCCACTGTCAATGCCTGCCATTAACAGCTATATCAACACCCATATACACTGGATAGCAACATGTACACACCCCTGTTGGAATGCCAGGTTTGTGTGCTGTGTGCCAATAAGACCACAGAAAGTCATGTCAAAATGTTTTGCACCTCAAATGTGACCCATAACCTGTACAATTCTATTAAGAAAGAAACAAAGCTGTTTCATGGACCAAGTGAAGATGTGATATGATGTTAGAGTACAAACCAAGCCAAATGGATGTTGTAATCATCTTAGAAGATGTTTACACAACATAGTATAAGGGTGTCCACACACGTTCAACTGGTTTACTGTACTGAATATTATTTCCCATATGTTTCCACAGGACAGGTTGTTATGTTCCCTATTGCACTGAGCAGGCTATAGGAAGCATCACAGGTGGGGATTGTGTTGACATGTGCTTTTGTGGGGTCATGTTCCAATTGCACAAGTACCATGCATACTTATAGGGGTGAGTGTACTTCATATCCACTGTAGCTATATGGAATCAACAGTACCTTACCTGTACAACCATCCTCCACAAACGATATAATCCCCCTTGGTGGACAGCACCAAGACACAAAGCACATAATAGGTTGCTATAGTGGCTGTACAGGGACACATAGGTGCAGACCACAACCTGGAAGCAAGTGCACCTCTATCTGAGCAAGCAGGTAGGTTCACAGGTGACTTCCTGTAAGGCTGCCTATGACTAGAAATCAGACATATCCAAACCACCAAGGCCAATTGCAACCATGTCTTCACATATGTACACAGTCTCAGAGCCAGTAACACAAGTCAACCTGTACTGGGGGTAAAGCACACCTCATACACACATGCCATGGATACAGGCAACCTGCATCAGACAGAATAGGTGGGAATAGTGGCACCCTGTCCACAACATCAGTACAAGGGGATATGCATATCATCCACACTCCTGCCCATATCAATGGTGACATGGACATAATGCCAAATGAGGGCAACAACAGCAAGTCTCCATGGGGCATGAGAGCGTCAGAGTTTGCCTCCTACATGAACACAGGCATGTGCTCACAATTCCATCACACACTACAGTCAAACACACACACACACACTACCATCCACACACCATCCTCATAGAAGATGGCCACTGTCATCCCTCTACACAGAAATGAATGGTGAATAGTAGATTATGCCATTAAGTGTCCAACACTTGGGGAACTGGACAGGTCAGGGCCAGGAGTGTAATGCAAGATGTCAAACTCAAGATAGCTTACAGTGTTATGGTACAGTCTGGATTATTTGCAAGTAATATACACTGGTGATGTGCAAGTGGACAACCGTAAGAGATCTTGTGACCTTTTTTCCTGTTTATGTCTTCCAGGTACAATGTCCCAGGAATGTCTGCCCACATTTACAAACCTAGAAAACGATGCAATCATCCAATACCTCATCATGCATCATGCCATCCTATTTAGCCGCAGGGCCCAGGATCTGCAGGAGAGGACCGCCCTGTGGAATGAGCTCATCCACAGAGTAAACAATGTCGGCCTGCACAACTGAAATTATAGGCAAGTGTGGCATTGCGGCACAGATATGATCCGCCATGCCCATCACTATGCTGCTGCAGTTAGGAGGGATCAGCTTGCCACAGGTTAGGGTCATGCCATCCAGCCCCCACTGACACATGCTGAGGAGCTCCTTGCCAGCCTTGGGGAACTTGCTCGCCAGCCAAGCCAGCAGGCTGAAGAAAGCATTGTGGAGGTGGGTGCCACCCACACAATGGACAATGAGCATGCAGGTAAGGCCCCAGGGCACATTATTAGACCACTGTTGCTTATCCATTTTCATCTGTAAAGTATCTACATGCATATGTTAGATAGGATAGTCTGTTGCTGCAGTGTAGTAATGAACAGATATGCATAATCTCTAATATTGTGGGTTTGTACTGTCGATATGCTAAAATGCTGCTCCCACCCTGTACCAATACCACAGGTGTGGCTACTGACATTACTTCTCTCACATTTAGGTCCCTCTGATATACAACTGGGGCAGCAGCCTGTAGTTGGTGAGTATGGAGTTGTTTTGTTCAGGTTTGCCAATACACCACCCATGTTATGGCCATGCAATTTGCCATGCATACATTTAACACATCTACCCATAATGCATGCTGCACATGTTCACTTATTGTTGGTGTTAACTGCAGTGCATCACAGTGATCACCATGGTGGCATATCTGAATGGTATGTAAGAGTCCTGCAATATACCTAACAACCTGTCAGTGCAAGATGTGTGGACAGAGGTGAACATAATGGTGGGACAAATGGCCTACAGTAGGGACATGTCTGAAAAATTACTCTTATACAGTGGCTACAACAGTGTATACACCACTATTACAATGGCAACTGTTGCTGATATAAAGAACGGCAAACCACAATACCACATTCTACACCTTTTACAACTTGTAATGTGATCCTAACATGAACAATGAATGTGTAATATGGAATCCTATGTTAGGACAACAAATATGGGGAATACATACCTTGACAAACACTGGAAGCATATGTGTGCACACACTTCAAGTAACATATTGTGGAAGCAGCTTGTGATGTACTGACAGCAATCACTCTTCTTAAGTACATACCTTACATCAAGTACAGGGCCTCAATGTCACACCAAGTCATGATCTGCTGTCCATGATTTATATCCATGACATTTGCTCACTCACCTGTAACAGAGGCAGTTGTGGCTTGCACACATCTTGCAGACCATGGAATGGATCCAGGTAGCACTCAGGAGTGGGAAAAGTAGCCTTACCTCACCATTGCATACACCATGGCAAACAGCGCAGACAGTCGTATGTGTGTATGAAGTATGAGACAACATTGATGTAGAAAATAAACAGATGCCCATCCAAAACAGATGACAAAACATGTTGCAAACTGGTCATGGAGCCTGCCCAGAAACATGCAGCAATACTGAGGGACTTGCAGGAATGTCTAGCAAGTACTGCCTGTGCAGTGCCTGTGTCAACAATTGCCTGGATTCTGCATAAGTGTGGCCTATGGGTTAGGGTAATCAGGCAGAAGAGCTGTCTCACATGATACATCATCCAGGGCTCTCTACAGGTAGCATAAACATAACATCAAGTCTCTCAAAGGCATGTGTTGCAATGTGTAATGGTGTCATGAGACCAAGGCTCAAACCTACAGGCAGTATTCATAAAGATATGTGTAGTGCACAAGCAACACCTCACTCCACCTTAGGGCCACCATCCCCAATATTTAGCTTGCTGGTGCCAGTGTACACCTTTAGCTTTGCTGTTCATTAGCTGCAACTAGGCCAGTAAACATGGTGTTTGGAATTTGGAACACTGGAAAATAACACTCATGTGTGGCCAATAGTTGTCAAGCATCTGCAATAAGGCTGAGGATGGGGAGGGGTGTCAGCATGAAACTCAACAGTGAACTGAAGCATACATTCAAGGCTTGCTAAGAATGGCTCTACCTGAACATAGTGAAGGCTATGAATTGTGCCAGACATAACCCTGACTCTTCAGCAATAGTGAAGCCACTGCGTGACCTCCAAGGGCTGTGCACATGAGCTAACCTTGCAATCTGGTAGAGTTGGGGGACATTTGTAGGACAGAGTGACCAAATAATAGCAAGTGATGATGGGCCATGCTAGTATACCCCTTCCAGGAATAGTGACTGCTGTAGCTCACTTAACAGGGGCTTCAACAAACCATTGTGTTAAGGGTGTACACACTTATGCAAACAACATATTGTATGCATCTCATTCAACATCTGCACAACTAACACATTTGTTTGATACTGCATTGGACTGCACAGGTCATATGTCACATATCAGGTGTGTGTAATATTAACAAATGCAGTACTGTGGCCCCATTGCATATCATAGAAGAGGCTGGCGTGTCAACAAGGGTGTGTACACTCGTCATATACACATTAAGCTTTGAAGGTTGTCAGAGCAACTGGATTTTATTGCACATACATGCACTGCTGATGATGAGATCTGCAAATCAAAGGATAGGCATTAATTACTGACATCAGACCTCATATCATCCCAGGTATGTGTCAGACAAACACATAGGGGCTGTGAGCAACAGAGCAAACATAACTGCCACACATATACACATTCAGCAATGGTGTGTACACTTGTGAGGTATGGTGCATAGTACATGCCTGTGTGCTGTACAGGTGCACAGCAAAACTGTGTACATGGGTGCAGTGTGTTCCAGGGGAAGGGGCATCACATACTAACACAACTCATGCATCACAGAAATGTATAATGTTTGTAACAAGGATTGAGTATGGGTGCAGTGCATGCTGTTGAGTGCCATATGTCATGTATGTTGACTGTTGGGTAATGAGAGGTCTGTGTAATATCTTTGTACCACCTCACCTGTAAGTGTGTGTGTGTGTGTGTGTGTGTGTGTGTGTGTGTGTGTGTGTGTGTGTGTGTGTGTGTGTGTGTGTGTGTGTGTGTAGAAGTAAACAATAACATACAGGTCTTAATTTACATTTCTTGTCTGCCCCTCACAGGTAGCGAGGTGGGTCAGGGTCCCTCCTGCAGGCAAACTGATGTTAGTGTCCATACAAGGGGTTGGGAGGGTGGCCTAATGGTTAAGGTGTTTGCCTTGCAAACACAAGGTGCAAGGTTTGAGTCTCACAAGGGATAATTGGCTAGGCTTAAAATGGCTCGCAAGGGCAGTTAGCTTAGTACTAATCTATGAACCTATGAACCTATACAGACTCTGACAATGATGATAGGCATAGTGAGGCACAGGAAGGGTTGTCATGAATCTGTGCCATTGGCTGACATCTCACTTTTATCCACTTCATTCCCGCACACAGTCTCAATGTCCATATCACATATCATAATGTCCCCATCACCAGTGGCCATAGATGAAGGACAGTTGGTGGGTTGTGGCATGGGACAGGAAAGTGTGGTGACTATGGCATGTATGTCTGTACACAGCAGCCATAGCCAGATGACTGGTGAGGTACCACACAGGCAGATGTACAGGGGTGCTCGTAGGAGGGCTGCTGGCCATCATGCACCTGGCAGAAGTGCCACAGCAGATGTCACCAGATGTATGTTTCGGGCCATCATGGAGGCACAGGCATGTGTGGAATGTTACACCAGAGATAGTCTGAGGCTCCAGAGGGCTACTTTTCCTGCTGTATGTGACAACATCCATGATCTTGCAGGTGCCCACTGTTATTTTGCAGAGGTCATCGATAGACAGTTGGGTGAGATGCGTGTGAATCCTTGACTGTGTGGTGTTTGTGGTAGAGCATGTGGTGGGAGTAAGACGTTGGCCACGTGGACTTAGGTCAGCAACACCAACAGGTGGAGGTCTACATGGACATACAACAACTCATGCCTGCTCCAGTAGTGGCAGCACCAGCACTGCAGGGGGAGTGCTCTCCACACCACAATGCAACAGGCCACATGCACGTGGTCCTGGCCGGTCCCAACAGAATGCTGATCCAGCAAACAATTGTCATCATTAGGGGAGAGTACCATATCTGTGCTTCTGCCTGTATTGCCCATGCAACCCCTGGCAGACACAGTTCCCATATCCGTGGCTGGACATGATGAACTTTACACCCTGCCATGTATGGTCTTCAGCTGTCCAACAAACCCCTGTATAGGGAAGCCACATGGCAGAAATGTGTGCATACATAAACACACAAACATCACCAACACAGCTAGGGCACCTCCATACCTACACACACCATGTCTGCATAGCCCATTTAATAAAGAACCCCGTAACCCACATGCAAGATGTCAACCAAATGGCTCAGACTAGGCCTCTGGCAAACCCACACCACACCCTGTGCATATGATGATACCTGTGCCACATCCCTGTCATCCATACCATCAATGCAGAGACATGCTAATATGGTTCTGTTGCACAGTGTGAATGTCCTAAGGTTTAGCAATGTTATGCTGTTTAACATGTTTTCAGCTGGAATGATGAATGCTACATGTCAGGGCGTGTAGCTGTCCAGCCATGATGCATTACAGCTGTTATTAACACTGACTGATTGTGGTCTCCATACTGTATTCTGTTTGCGTTCTAGGTTTCTATGTGTCAGCATGATGTTGGTCTGCTGTCCTTTCCTACAAGGGGTGTGGCACTGTGGTGACACATTGACTGTGTCATATCCCTGGTACAGCTGAACACAAGTAACAGGCCTGTATTACAGTCACTGCATGTGCCATATGGCTGATAGGACTGAGGGGTGTATACAGGTGAGTGCATGGCGGTTGATGTAAGCAGCTCTTCTACAGTGGACAATGGTAAATGTACTGGGTGGCACACATCAAATGTTTGTGAATAACACAGACACACACGCACACACACGCGCACACACACACACACACACACACACACACACACACACACACACACACACACAGTCACACACAACTTTACATTTGACAGGGCTGAGTATACAAATGCTAGATGAATACTGATTTGTACTATCGTGTTACACAGTTATCACAAGCACCACAGACACTATAGGGCTGAGGGCTACCAAAAGGAATGCATACAGTGATTGACATCAGCACATCATGTGATATTGGCCAATTGGATGTGCGGTGGGTGGGACAGGCCTCATAATGGAAATCTCTCTGTCACTGTCTCTCTTTTCCCCACATCTCTGTGTGCATATGTTTGACATATTATAGTGTGTTGGCCTTGTATATGTGTGAATATTACTATCCAATGTGTGTGCAAAGCATGAATGGTGTACAATTTGGTGTGTGTGCACAGACATCTGCGAATGACAAATATGTATAGTCCACTGTGTTGTCAGACATGGGCTTCATTTAAGTGTAGAAGCGTGCCCACTAAGACCTTCTGTATTGAGTGTGTGAATCCATTCCAGGTAGGGTTGTACTCCAGTCTAGGGTTTGGTGTTCTACACCTACAGCTAGCAACCTGTTTCTGCAGGATATCTGTAGATAGGTTGACAATATGGAGTCACAATGGGTGACAGATAGTGGGATAATGTAACTATTGCTGTCTGTGCTGCTTGTGTTATATGGTTGGTGTTAGCAGAGATATTCAGATATATGTACTGTTTTACACTGTGATGTATTATGTCATCAACTACTGACAGATATACTTGTTTCCTCACAGTTATTTCCTGGGAAATACAAGATGAATGAAGCTGTGTCCAGTATTGTGGTCTGCAGCATACATATTCTTGCATACTCATGCCATTCTGGAGGGGTAGCTGCAGACACTTGCTGATGGGTCTGCGTAAATGGTCCAGCACCTTGGTACTATGGGGGCTGAGGATCCCCTTCTTGTACATATATTGATGTAACAGAATGGCCATACCCTGCTGTGGCCATACCTCTCAGCTGTACAGATTCACCCAGGTTACACAGAGCAGGGCTCATATATCTGGACAGTTCCCCTTCAAATTGTGGTTTACAAGCAGATTTGTAGCCACCCATTACTGGGTTTACAGGCAGGGGTAGTATGGGCACACATCAGAGTTTCAGACTTCACACACTCCATGACGTCCATGCTTCTACACCTCCCCACTCTATTATTCTATTCTCTTCCTAATATTATGCAAGTGATATCTGAGAAGTATCCCTATAGTTGGCCTTTCATCCCAGCGGTATTTAGGGGTTGGTCCACAGTTCATGCAGTAGGACATGGTGAGCACGCTACTGGATTTGTCAGCATGGCCTTGCATTTGTGTTCTGTTGACTGTGTTATGTTGTTAGTTGGGACCCCATGAGATACCATACATTGGCACTATGGTTGAGGCACAGGCCTTTGACAGAGGACTGTAGGCCATTTGGTAGTAATGCAGGCCATCTATAGCAGACCAGTGCATTCTGTCACTCCTACATTCCCAGGCTGCCAGCCAGTGGATTCCCCTGGGGTGACAGGATAAATGTGTGAGGTGTTAATGGCAATAGTTCCTGGCCATATTAATCCATTGGTCTGGATGCAGGCAGGGTGCTGCTTACAGCTAGGGACACACCTGCAAGAGACACCTCTTCAGCATGCTGCATTCTTTGGGTATTCCCATACAGAAGTGGGGTCATACTGTACTCATTCCCAACAGCAAGGATATGACCTTTGATAAACCTGTGGCTGATGGTGAGGTGAGCTGAGGGCATGTGTGATATGGAAGCTACTTGCAGCTGACTCACAGATATACATGGGACATTCCCCTTATGCTGTCTTGTGCAAGGACATAGGCAGTCTCTCATTACTTCATAACTGTGCCAGTGATTGGCCAGACTACATCAGTATTCCATACTACACAGACAACTAATGTGCTGCTAACCTGTATGCACAATTCCAAAGTTCTGTGCAGTTGACAGTTACATTTTATGTACTATGTGTAGGGTACTTCCACCTGTGTACTGTGTGTGTGTATGGGCCCACATTCATGGCATGTCCATCTTTCAGACGGTGACAGATATTGACATCTGGACGGTGAGTATGGATGACTGCTGACATGGGTATTGCTGACAAGCATTGTGGTTGGCACTGCAGTTGTTGGAACATGGCCCTGTCATCCACAGTACTGCTCATAAGCTACCAAGACACAACCATCCATGCCTACATGCTTACCACTTCCAGACAAGATTGAACACACAATAACCTAACACACAGACCCCTGCATATTTTACACATGCAACAATCTATCCTGTAGATTGGGCCAGCTTGGGTAATCTGTGCTCCAATGTTATTATACCTCACACTTACATGTTACTGCATTTCTACATAGGATTTTGAGTGGGGGGCACACCTGATGACTTTAAACATTTGCTATGACCGCCCTGTATTTCAGGTACTCTGTTGGCTTCCATATCAATTTGTATTTTTACCTATCATGCAGACTGGAGGCATATCCGTAGAGTACAGATCTTAGGTTTTGTTGACCTACATTTCAGTTTCAGACTTCTTATCTTTCAGAACTAACATACCACTGCCAGACCTGTTGTAGTCTGTCTGTGTAGGTCTGGAGGGGGGCTGTTAACCATTGCCATCAATTGGAGGCCTTAGACCAGCCTTTCTTTATGGTCATCTACACCTGTCCTGCTGGCTGAGGCTGATGGTGGGTATGTGAGCCTCACTGACATGCATGTGTGTGTCCTATGGACACACATTTGGGCCACCACATGTACTGCAGTGGGATTTGTCACCTTGTCTAGTACTGCCTAGTATGTTGACACCAGTATTTGTTTTGGATTTCATGCTGCCCATATAGATGTCCACTATCTGCTGCCATAGGTTCATAGGTTGGTACTAGGCTATCGGCCCTAGGACCTATACAAGCCTAGCCATAACAATTCCCTGGCTATTTCTTCCCACAATATTTACTTCCCTGGATCCCTGTCTAGCAGGGTGACTGATGTGATCCCTGGGGTGAATTTCCTATCTCCTATCCAATCATCAAGGCTCCTTTTGAAGAGGGCCAACGAGGCACTCTGCTTGACATGTATGGGCAGTCTATTCCAGAGTCTGGGGAGTCTCTGGGTCAGGAACCTATCCCTCCAGCATGTTTTGTTTATTGTGATGACAAGGTTTAGATCCCTGGATAATGTGGCTCTGAGGGATTGGGATTTCTTTAAGTGTAGCATGTCCAACAGCTCTGGGTTTGACATGGCCTTGTATGGGATCGCCTCTGAGTAGATGATATGTGACAGAGTATAGCTGGAGTTTTTTTAGATGGTCAGCATAGGGCATCTGCTTTAGGCCCATGATTCTTTTAGTGAGGTATTTCTGTGGCCTTTCCAGTTGTTGCAGATGTCTTGAGAGGTACATACCAAATGGGTCGTTGTATTCTATAATGGGTCTAATGAACGATGAGTACAG
The DNA here is from genome assembly GCF_019279795.1 of Protopterus annectens. Taxonomy (NCBI): domain Eukaryota; kingdom Metazoa; phylum Chordata; order Ceratodontiformes; family Protopteridae; genus Protopterus; species Protopterus annectens. The sequence continues at coordinate 1,042,406,307 of NC_056730.1, read as the reverse complement.
TGGGACAATGACTTCCTTTTTTCTGGATGAAAAGCCCTTAGTGATGAGGTGTGTCACATAAAAGGATTTCCTGACTGTTGTGACAATATGGTTATCGAAGGTGAGACCACTGTCCAACTGTGTCCCTAAGTCTCTTATCACACTTTCGGTGTTTAGTGTACTGCCACCTATGTGGTAATTCACAGTTATGTGTTTTTTCCCAAAGGGGATAACTGTACATTTCTTTGCATTGAGCTTGAGCCCATGGCTCTGGCACCAAGCATCTGTTTCTGTAAAGCCCTTTTGTAGAATATCCACATCATTTGGGGATTCAATAATTTATTATTTATTTATTTATTTATTTGCAGTTGTTTAACCAGGATAGTCCATTGGGCCTAATGAACCCATTTTCAATGGAGTCCTGGGGAGAAAAGCTCCTAAATACATATTACACAAAGATTAATATACACACAGATTGCATGTAGATTACAGAGGTAAACAAACTATGCTTAATATACTCTTAAAAGCTCCTAAATACAGGTTACACAAAGATTAATATACACACATAGATTGCATGAAGATTACAGATGTAAACAAACTAAGCTTAATATACACACACACAGACTGCAGGTTCATTACAGAGGTAAACAGACTGATGAAAAGTATTTCAATCAAAGGAAATTATATCAAAATTTTTTTTTTTTTTCCAGTTGGAATGAGGATAGGTGGTTAGATGGAGTAGGGTCAGGAGTTACTAGGTACTAGAGACAGGCAAGAATTTGTTATCTGGAATTTGAGAAAGGAAGGGAGAGGGTGAATGAAGTAGAGTGTTGGTTATGAGGGATGGGAGCAGGAGCATTCCCATGTGTAAGTTAGATGAGAGTGGAGTGATTTTTTAAAGGAATGGCTCCCAGTTTGCAGTCATCTGTGAACTTTGTTAGCCAGAGTCCAGAGACGTAGATGCCAAGCAAGAGCAGTCTCCATCCCATTCAGCCATCCGATTCCTTTGCATGCTCACGTCCATACCATAGATAAAACTATTAGATCATACTACTCAATTGAGCAGTTGATAGGAACAGTAACTTACCTTGTGGCTGTGCAAGTATCGAGGATAGTGCTGGAGAGCTGACTATGTCGGATGCAAATAGTACACTCCCTATACATGGTAAATCACAGGTAGTGTCATGCTTGGCATCCCTTTTACTGTATGTGTGAGTCAGAGAGAGGTGTCATTCCCTGGGTCCCTACCGTGTCAGTGTATGTGCTATGTGTTGTCTCTTTGCCAAGGGCTGGGCATACTGGGCATGCCTCCTTCTGCCTACATGGGCAGGCTCAGGTAGTTCCTCCTCCAAGTCCCTCGGTGCCTGTGTTTGCCTTGGCAATGTTGGGGGGCTGTGTGGCCCTGCCCTGGGCTGTTCCTGCTGCAGCTGTTTCCACAGGATCATATTGTGTAGCATGGCACATACTATGAACATTTATGTACATGTAGCTGGAGAGTAATGCAAGGCTCCACTGGGTATATTCAGGTAGCGGAACCATGACTTGAGCATCTCAAACACACCCTCTGTTATGATTCCGGTTTGTGCATGTGCCTCATTATGGTGTTCTTGTTCAGGTGTGTCTGCATTTCTGAGGGGCGTCATCAGCCATGGCTCCAGTGTGTAGCCAGCATCTACCACTAGGTGGCCACATGGGATGTTCCCACTGGCAAATGACTTGTATAGCCATGTTGTATGCCAGATGTGGGAGTCGTGATAGCTTCCAGTGCTGCCAGCACACACAGTCAAGATAATGCCCTGGGCATCACACACAACCTGGCAGTTGATGGCGGGGAAGCTCTTGTGGTTTATGTAGACACTACCCCACTCACTGGATGGTGCTTTGATGTGTATGTGCCTGCAGTCTATAGCACCCACTACCTCAGGGTATTCTGCTATTTGGTGGAAGAGACGTATATTGCTGGTCAATGCCTCATGGAAGTTGAGGAAATATATGTGCTCACTGGCATGTGCTGACATGGCATCCAGCAACTGATGGAGTACCTTGGATGCTGATGCCTGTGAGATCCCCATGATATCCCCAGTCGCCCTTTGAAAGGTACCTGTGGCTGGTATTCTTAAGCCTACACATACCTTGGTATCCACTGAGATAGGTTCCCCTCTGATGGTTCTGTGTGTGAGGCATGGATGGCACAGCTCAACAATTTGCTGTAGAATGTCCCTGTCCACCCTATAGCACTCCACTATCTCCAGCTCATGTAGCCCCCTGCTAGGTTACCCTGGGTCTGTACACTCTTCTCCTTCTCCACACTGTGGGTTGGTCAACAGCATTTACATCCTCACCACCCTCAGCCTCTTGCACATACTGATGTATGAGAGCGACAGCAGCCCCTAACATTTTTAGTTTTTCAGGTAACATTTCCCCATCTGTGTACACCAGTGGTGTAGAGATTGTGAGAAAATCCAGACTGGAAGGAGTTTTCATAGTTTATAGTAATATGCTAGGCTGTTCCATGTGTAATTAGCTGATTCTGATACATTTCACCTGCCAGCTATGCTAGCTCTCCTTGATTGCCTTTCTATTGCTGTTTTCCCTTCCCATTGCCTTCCCATTTAAGTCCCGAGGCACAGTAAGCATAACCAGTGCTCAGATGTGAACAGAGCTTCTATTTCTTTCTTTTTTTTTTTTGGTTTAAAACCCGGTGCACGGCGTGCACACCTGTTTAGGCAATGTAGACACTGCTTGGCAGCTTCAGATACACCCCTTCCTTAGCTGTGCTTAGCTAAGGGCAAACGCTGGACACAGAGCTTCAATAAGCTTACAGCATGCATGACACTCCCCCTTATGAGGTCATCCACCTCTTAGACTTATACAATGGTATTGCTGCACCTACACAGTTGGGTGCAAGCTAACACTGAGAGGAAATCTGTGATTCAGTATCAATCCCCTCACCTGCGTAAACAGAATGCTAATTCATAGTTACCACACTCACACTAAGCCTCCCCCCTTAGCAACCACTATTGTCTTATGCATGCCATTGACTATTATGGAAAAATGCTGATTTGGGTTTAAAAGCTTATTTCCAACTTTTTTTCTTATTTTAAGGCCAGTCCCGTTTGCACACCTCTGCCCTACGTTTAAACATTGGCCAAAAAAAATAAAGTTGTTTTTTATAATTTTGCAACTATTTCTCATGCCAATGGCCATATATGTGGCCATTGGCATGCCTACTACATTGAATGCATGCTTTCTTTAGAGCTGTCATGCCTCCGTTTTGTAATTTGCAGAAATGTATTCGGTTAGTAACCGAATACATTTCTGCAGGTTACACTATTACTGCATAGATGCCTGCCTGCTTCCT
>NC_056730.1:1042350467-1042397967 GCF_019279795.1 Protopterus annectens | reverse complement strand
ATTCCTCTTGAAGAGAGTCAATGAGGGACTCTGCCTAACCTGGACTGGGATTTTATTCCAGAGTGAAGGGAGCCTCTGGGTTATGAATCTGTCCCTCCAGCATGTCCTATTTATTTCAGTGCTGAGGTTCAAGTCTCTCGAGCGCGTAGCTCGATGGGATTTGGATTTTCTGAGGTGCAGCATGTCCATTAATTCTGGGTTGGACATGGCTTTATACGCCAGGCACAGATCGCCTCTGAGCAGGCGGTATGCCACTGAGTAGAGCTGGAGTTTCTTTAACCGGGCAGCATATGGCATCTGTTTGAGCCCTTTGATCCTCTTGGTGAGGTACTTTTGGGGTCTTTCCAGTTGCTGCAGGTGTCTGGTAAGGTACATCCCAAAAGGGGCATTGTACTCAATTATGGTCCTGATGAGGGATGAGTAAAGAGGCACGATGACCTCCCCTGATCTAGATGTGAATCCCTTCATGATTAGGTGGGCTATATAAAATGTTTTTCTAACCACTTTGGCCACGTGGTTGTCAAATGAGAGATTGCTATCAAATTGGGTCCCCAGGTCCCTAATTACTTCTTCTGTACTTAATGGATTACCACCTATGTGGTAATTTGTGGGCACTTTGTTTTTGCCAAAGGGGATGACTATACACTTTTTGGCATTTAGCTTGAGGCCATGGCTCTGGCACCAGTTGTCTGTTTCTATGAGGCCCTTTTGGAGGATGCTTGTGTCGGCTGGAGAGTCGATTATGGCCCAGTTTGCAGTCATCTGCGAACTTGGTCAGCCACAGTCCTTCCGTGTTGGCCTGTATCTCCGAGAAATCTATACCGAACAAGAGAGGTCCCAAGACTGAGCCTTGTGGGACACCACTTGTAACTGGTTTGGAGTCTGACATGGCTCCAGCAATTCTAACCATATGGGTTCTGTCCTTGAGCCAGTTTGCAATCCATCTAGTGACATAGGGGTTTATATTTAAGCTGGTGAGCTTATCTATAATGCCCGAGTGGGGTATTGTATCGAAGACTTTTATGAGGTCCAGGTAGGGTGTGTGGACCACCTTCCCCTCGTCAATGGCCTTGGTGACTGTTTCAAAGAAATCAACCAGGTTTAAGAGGCAGGATCTGCCCATAACAAAGCCGAACTGGGTAGGATCCAGTGTCTGTAGGTCCCCAATATCTTTATTTATGAGGTTCATAATGATCCTTTCCATAGCTTTGCAGACCAAGCTAGTCAGGCTTATGGGGCGATAGTTTCCAGGATCCATTGAGGCACCACCTTTATGGAGAGGGACCACTGTTGCTGTACGCCACTCTTTGGGCACATATCCTGTAGTAAGGCTGAGATTGAACAGTAGTTTTATGTTTGGGTTTAGCTCTTCTTGGAGTTCATGTAGGACGCAGCCCGGGACACCGTCTGGTCCCATTGATGCTGCATTTTTTGCTTTGGAAAGGGCGGCTCTTACCTGAGCATCTGAGATGTCAGGGGGGCAGCACTCTGCTGGGATAGATATTTGCCCTTTTGGTGGGAGAAGTTTGTGCTGAACCTGTCAGCTAGGATGTTGGCAATGTCTGTGGGTTCAGTGTATTTTTTGTCATTTTGGACTAATTCTGAGCATATCTGGGAATTACCACCCAGGTTCCTAACATAACTAAAGAAAGCCTTGTGATTATCCTTAGTGTCCTGTGCAATTTTTCTCTCTAAGCTGGCCTTAGACAATTTTATGAGTGCCCGTAGTTTTTGCTAATACTGATCAGTGATGCCTTCCCTTTTGGGATTTTGCTCTATCATTTAGTAGCTTCCTCCTTCTATTGTATAGTTTGTTTATGGCTGGGGTCCACCAGACAGGACGTCTGCCTTTGGAGGATTGGGTCTTGGTTTTATTTGGGATCGATGATCCATGCATTCCTGAAGGTGTTCATAGAATGCGTTTATAAAGGATTCTGCAGTCTGGGCCATAGTTTCCACAGGCCCGGGGCTTTGAAGGATTCCACCTCGGTTTTGAGGAGTGTGAAATTTGCTAGAGAAGTTTTTCACTGTGGTTTTCTGGGCAGGGGTGGGGTCGGGATGTGAATATCCAGTGAGATTAGTTTATGGTCTGATCTTACCAGTGAGGGATACACTTCTGGTCTGGAGCATAGAGTCCCCATGTTGGTGATGATCAGGTCCAGTATGTTTTCCCCTCTTGTGGGAATGGTAACAAGTTGTTCCATAGCATTTGAGTTTATAAATTCTCGGAACCTTTGGGCTAGGGTGTTGGAGCTAGAGTAATGCTCCCAGTCTATGTTTGGGTAGTTGAAGTCGCCCAATATAATGGTGTTTGGAGAGACCTTCATATTTTCCAGTGTTCTCAGAAAGGCCGAGTGGGGTTCCTGAATTTGGGAGGGTGGTCTGTAGCAGGCTATAAACTGGAAGGCAGTTTTACCCACTGTTGCACATGGATAGTCTCTGATGCTTCGTGCTTTGCCACCAACCTGGAGGTGTGGGCATCTTTGATGAATATCGATACTCCCCCTCCTTTTGTGGTTCGGTCCAAGTTTTGGGGCCGAAAAGCATGGTATGAGGTATAACCTGGTAGTGCTGGGGTGCTCTCGGGAGCCCTGAACCAGGTTTCTGTTATTGCACAGATATCGATGTTCTCCATGCTAAGGAGAGTTTCGAGTGCATGCATCCTGAGGTTTAGACTTCTGGCGTTGAGTAGCATTACTCTTAGTTTGTTATCCCTTGTGATACCTATGGAGGTGGGTTTGTCTTTTGAGCCATGCCTAAAAAGGCACTATGGGGGTAGCAAGAGCCTTTGTATACATATATATATATGTATACAAAGTATACAAAAAAAAAAATATATATATATATATATATATATATATATATATATATATATATATATATATATATCTATATACACACATATATATATATATATATATATATATATATATATATATAGATATATATATATATATATATATATATATATATATAGATATATATATATATATATATACATACATATATGTATATTTTATTATTTTATTTATTTTTTTTTTACATTTGTTGACTGGGATAGTCCGACTGGATGCTCCATTTTCAGCGGAGGCCCGGGGAGAAAAGCTCCAAGGGTAAGCAGATACAGCATTACATAATACCAGCATTACATATTACAAACAGATTATTTACAGATATTACATAAGTAAGCAAGTTAAACAAGTCCACAGGTTAAAGTTAGTCCTGAGCACAAGTCAGGATTAAATTAAATTACACAGTAAACTGGTTAACAGATTTTTACACATTCGAGTTAGCCAGGCTTGATACAGTGACATAGCCAGTTAAGTGACAAATGTTGTTTGAGTCTAGTTTTAAATTGACCTAAGGTGGAAAGTAAGGTAATATCAGCTAGAAGTGAGTTCCAGGATCTACTTACAGAGTTTGCAAAGAGAGAGAATCACCGGCTGTGTTATTAATTTTGCTAGTTTGAATTAGTAGTTTGTTAGAGGATCGAAGCGGTCTAGGATTGTTATAGGGGGTGATAATATTTTTAAGTGCAGGAGTATTGTCCGGATTATAGAGGATTTTATAGGCCATAATCAGTTGGTTATACTGGATTAGGCTAGGTAGTTCAAGCCAACCAAGCTGATTTAGATTGATGCAATGATGTGTCCTAAAAGGCAGCCCAGTGGCAAACCTGGCAATGTGGTTGTAGCAAATTGAGAGTTTGTTAAGGACAGTCTTGTTCAAATTCGAGTAGAGGGATGCATACAGAAGGGTTGAAAGAAGGTGAGAGCGAGCTATGGCAATTTTAGCTGGAGGGGTTAGGAAGGCTTTTATTCTGTAAAGTGACCCTAGTTTTTTATTGATGGTTTTGATAGTTTGGTTAACATGTAGGTCAAATTTGAGATTATTGTCTATGATGACACCTAATAGTTTTGTAGATGGGTCAGGGGAGATTATTGTGCCATCATTTGATTTTATGGTAAAGGTAAAAGCGGTAGACCTACATGTTGGTGAAAATAACAGCATTTTAGTTTTTTTGGGATTTAGGATCAGACGATGTTCAGAAAGCCAGTTTTCTATTGTATTAAAGGTGGTCTGGGTAGCTCACCATAACTCTACTGGAGATGTGGCTGAGCAAATCAGAGTAGAGTCATCAGCATATTGGATACAGCTGACTTTTGGGATGACAGTATAAAGGTCGTTAATGAAGATGGAGAACAGCAAGGGCCCTAGTATCTAGTTATATATATATATATATATATATATATATATATATATATATATATATATATATATATATATATATATATATATATATATATATATATATATATATATATGTATATATATATGTATATATATATGTATATGTATATACGTATATACATATATGTATATACATATATATTTATATATGTATATACATATATATTTATATATGTATATACATATATATTTATATATGTATATACATATATATTTATATATGTATATACATATATATATATATGCACGTATATACATATATATGTATATATATATATATATATATATATATATATATATGTATATATATATATTTATATTTATATCTATGAAGAAAGAACGGCGTAACAATAAAGCATACAAAAAGAATGATGAGGGAATCAACGGCAACCCCAGTATTATATAGCACTGTCAGTGTATATCATATCATGCTGGGCAAGAGTGAGCAAAGCACTGCTACTCACACCACAGGCAGAATATTACCAGTGGGAGTAACATTGTTGATCTGCTAAGTCTACTTTACACACAGAGGGTAGTCCCTGGTGGGACTACCCAAAAATCGATAGGCTATTTGGCCGTCCGACCATTACACAAGCAAGGGCAGGTATGTTCAAGGACTAAATGGTGGGAAAGCCTAGGAATACATGGGTTTGGACAACATATGTGTAGAGCCCCTAACGCTCGGGAGAGGGCATAGTGTGGAGGTGTGTCATGGCTGCGATAACAACTGGACAATGGATGGTATGTCCAGTTTTATGTTGAACTTGGGTGGGGTGGAGGAACTATGGATATGAAATTATGGAGCCAGGGTGTGTCAGGGTTGGATGGGCTGGTTCTAATTGGACCACCCCGTGGAGGTCAGCGAGTTCATTATAAGTATATATGCATACACACATGCAGACATCAATATGTAGAGGTACATTCTCTGTAACACATTCATTCCATTTGCAGACAAATAACATGAATGTGCCCTTACAAACCTCGACAGTACATAGAATAATAGGTTGTGCATAAGAGGGAAGGGAAAAACTGCTAAAACGCAGAAGTGTGTACAATGTCCGAAGTCAGTGCTGTGCTGAAAAAAATCAAATGTGAGGACTTTCCCACACATGGAATCATTCCTGTGATCTGCCTGCTACGGCAATGCCAATTACTAAACTGGTCTATTTGTAAAAGAAATACACCAAACAAGTACATAATTAAGCTCTCATGTGTAATGTGTGCGTTACCACATGGTAATACCTATTCATTTATTGTAGTGACATGTTAACGGGAGTAAGGATGTAATGAAATATAGAGTCTAATCTTGACATAAACACATGCGTGTCCCATGTGGGACAACCCAAAAATTGTGAATAGTATCCTTTTGGTCGCTCATGTCACCAGTGTTTGTGGAGTAAAAGTTTTGGAGTTCTGAGGATATGTGGAGTGAATCAACCGATGGGATGGGTCTGTAGGAGTAGGGAGTGGCCAATGTGTAGTGGTGTGGATACATCGCAAATCCAACTGGAGAATTGATGACTGCAGTGTTAGGGAGGCATTCAGGTGTGTGTTTGGGGAACCAGGAGCCATGGGTATATGGGTATATATGCAAATGAAGCAGCACAGCAATAGTGTATTGGTTAGAGCAACCGCCTAATGAACAGACATTCCTGTACCGAATCCCACTGCATCACATATCATTTACCATCGTTAATCTGTACATAAACATATTGCGACATCTGTCCCCTATATAACCCGCAAAATAACAATTAAAAGTTAACTGGAGCTAAGTGTCAGTGTCATAATGAATAAGGCAATAGTAAGAAGGTTTAAGCATACATAAACACCAGTAAGCATGTGTAAGTGTGCTTGCGCGGGGTATGCATTGCTTTACAGACACATATAAATATATATATATATATATATATATATATATATATATATATATATATATATATATATATATATATATATATATATATATATATATATATATATATATATATAAATATACACGTCTGAAGACCCTTTGTGACACAGAAGGGTTCCAAAGGAACTGATGTGTAAACAAAACAGAGGCATCTCTTGTGTTATAACATTTAAATCTTAAGCAGTTCACCAGAGAAGGGATGGTTGTTGTGTATGTGGAGTTTGGGGTTGGGAATGATGGCTAATGTAGTCTACCCCAGGGATAGTGGAGTTAGGGTGGGGGAATGATGGCTATGGACTTACACCCCAGTGACCACCTCTGTGTCACTGCTCGACAGTGGCACAGGAAAATAACATACCCAACTGTAGTCGTGCTTGACTGTGTATTCTTTACCACTCCTAACTAATTAATACTTTGTAGACACCGGTCACCACAGATGGCTACCATGGTGTGCTAAAAGACATTACACATGTGCATGCCTGGCTACAGGGTAGTCACACACGCACACACTAGCCAGTATTGTGCATATACGTCTTGCCTATGTAAAGGTAACTAGTACAGTGGTATGCAGTTGGGGTATGTGCCACAGAACACATACAATTACACTTACTCTGATTCCACTTCTGAGCTGGGTGACATCTCTGGACCGATTACTTGCAGTGGGGAGGGGCGAAGAGAGAGATTTAGCAGTTGATAAGGATAAAGGCCAGTGCAAAAGGAGATATCTCTTTGGAATGCAGCAAAACCCGCTGTCATGACAGGATGCAGACACAAATACACACACATAACCACACTCAGTCATTTGCTGACATAGACATTCAGGCATTTGTTGACACACGCACTCAGGCATTTTCTGAGACACACATAAACACACTCAGCCATTTGCTGACAAACACACAAACATACTCACACAGTTGCCAGTGGTGGGATCAGAACTCCTGCCTATCTACAGATCACTATTACAGTACTACGCAGTTACCAGACATGCCGCAGAGATTAGACATTCCAAGGCAGTCCGACTGCACTTTTAAGATTGAGGACAACAACAGGGAGACTGACAGTCATGAAGTACATAGCTGTAAACCTGTGTGTTTAAAGTAGGTGTCCATTACAACCTTTATGCACAAAGACACATCATCTGCAGGTAGGTCTGAGAGGTATAGTTGTAGCACAACAGGAATCTGAACTGAAGTATGGCCATCTGTGAAACGGACAACTACTATCACTATACAGGGTTACAGTGGGCATGCTCATACACTTAGTTGCACAGGGCCATTTGGGATGCACTATGACTACAACTACACAAGGTTATACTGGTCATGCTCATACACTTAGTAACAAAAGGCTTGTTGGATGCACTGACTCAGATTACAAGAGGTGGCAGTGGGTACGCTCATACACTTAGTAGAACAGGGCTGTTTGGGATGCACTCCAATTCTAACCACTGATGGCCACAGTGTGCATGCTCATACACTTACATGTACAGAACACGTTGTAATGGACTCCTATTGTAAACACACAGGTGTACGGATAGGTACATCTTACCTGTCAGTATATATGCACATCATACTGCTTTACTACCTGATATCTGTATGTGGCCTGTAAATTATATATCCGTGTCTGTGCTGTGTGATACACATGCATACATGTACATGAAGTACTGACATATATATGTGAAGTACACACAATCATGCGTGTGTGGAAGTGACAGACAATAGGTTCACTGGGACACACAGGTGGATGCTAACTACAGCATGTGTCACACACATTGCTGCTCTGAAAGGCATACATTGATATCAGGTTGTGGACAGTGGCATTATACTTGGAACAGTGGCATGTGCAAGCATAATATGTGAGCCCCATTGTCTAATGGTACTGAGGTGTAGGTGTCAAGATGACCTCTCCTGGCTGTGTTAGTAGTTGTCATTATTAGCAGGACTGCTCCACTAAGTATATCTGACATTGGTCATATACACATCTGCTGCTGTCCATCACTTTAGATGTAGCATTTGATACCAAGCACAATACTGCCACTCGCAGTGATGTCAAGGTACGAGTGGCAACTGCTTGACCAAAACAATGAGCCAATGTCCTGCTGTAATTATGATGGTGTCCAGTATCTGTCATTCTGGGATGTCATGACTAAAAGACAAGCTATTGTCACAGAGCACATGCATCCATGATTCAAAGGGGTGTGGATAATACCTATGTCGCATTTACCCATATAGTGGCATTCCAAGGCAAAAGTCCTAAACACAGATGTAGCACCCTGACACCTACAAGACTATTGCATTGGATGCTTATGCTAACCAGTGCTAGATGTGTGGTTTTCGTAATCCAGTTGCTCAATGTAGAACCAGTAAACAACACCTTCATGGTTGGATATGACCTAAACGTACCTGCCCTGGATATGTACATCCCACACTCATACAGTATAAATGGAAATACCATAGCTGTTGTTGTCCTTTCTACATACAGATGGCTACATTCATTACACACATGCACATGGAAGATAGGTCCATGGCTGCTGAATGCTAACAGTACATAAGGTTTGATATCTATGATATCATAGGACCTACACACATGGCCTGTATTGACAGACTCAGGGAAATACAGCTATGATCTGTATGTTCCTGAGTAGTTACAGGTGACTTGTCCATGACATGTACAGCCATGTGTTCCCACAGTTCCTACATATACCCCATGTCAGCAATTGCAAGCCATGCATGCTATGTGCTGTCTGGACATTAACCTTATTACTACAATAGCCAGAATGTGCTGGGGTGAGATGTTTACAAGCCAGAGACCTCGCACATGCTTGAATGAGTGTAATGCCTAGGTCAAACAGAGCACATCACTGGCACTCTTCCAGTAATCATGAGGTGTGTGTGGCAAATATGATGTGTGTGTGGCAAATATTATGTGCTCACTGCTGACCATTACAGTGGCCTGGCTTCACCGTAGAACTGTCAACTAACAGTTTGTGGGATCATGACATGGAATATTGCTCCGTGTGTGTCTTGCTGATATATGCTGTTGGCATAAATGTACACTTGGCTACTCTGTGAAGGTGGTTGTGTGTCCTACCAGTACATGAATACAACATCCATAATGGTGTAATACTCGGCCAGGTTCACACATCGTCTGGAGAAGGTGTGGAATGCACCCTCTTGATGTCCTGCTAGTCCACTTACTGATGGAGACTGCATATGTGTACATATATTGATGTGTGTTTAGATTCCATGCGTGTGCAGTGTCTGATGTCTGAATGGGGACTGTTGTCTTAGTACATCATGCTGTTGCAATGCAGCCTCAACATTGCCAACTGTATATGGTGATATGCTTAAAGTACAGTAAGCTGTCCTTTAGTTATGGACAGATGTTTGGACATAACTACTAAGTGGTGGGGCTACTTTGCAGATAAATGATTACTGAGGACAGCTCACAGGTGTGTGACAACCATTCCTACAATAACCTGTGTAACTGCTAAGCTATGGTTTTGTTAATTGAAGGGGAAGACACACAACATAGAATGCAGTAAGGGTGACACTGAAGGCAAACCTCTTGACACCTGGAACAGTGACACCTCCCCTGTGCATATATTGTGCATATATCAGCACCGTTGGCAAAGGAAAGAGTCAGTACACTTTGTAGCATGTGCGATAGTGCTGTAAATCTCTAATACCTATCATGAGATAGGCAGGTGTTTGATTCACAGTACTGGCACGTGTGGGTGTGTGTGTGTCCATATATGTCATGTATGGTGGGGAATACTTCTCAAATGTTTTTCACTCTCCTGAATACTGTTGTAGACATCGGTACAGAGTGAAGTGTAGAAAGCAAGACATAGGCAGGTGGTTGAATTTCACACATGTCAAGTGTCTGTATGTGTGTGACATAGGTGTATATCTTTGTGAATGCCACAGTGTGTGTGTGTGTGTGTGTGTGTGTGTGTGTGTGTGTGTGTGTGTGTGTGTGTGTGTGTGTGTGTGTGTGTATGTGTGTGTGTGTGTATGCCTGTCCAGTCCCTGGAGTGAGGCTGTATTTTGCCATAGTGAAATGATAAGGCCCCATCCCCCATCCACTCAATGCAATCTAGTATCCCTGTTGATGTCATCAATCTTAGAAGGGCATTCAAACCGCCTGTAAACATGTACACCCTGGGGTGAGGCTTGTTGTTACATAGCCTACTGATGAACCCCCTTCCCCACATACACTCACCGCAATCTAGTACCCCTGCTGATGTCCTCGATCTTAGGCCATTCTGACTACCTGCACATGTGTAATCTCTATGGCGCATCTTGTAATTGCGTAGTACTATAATGATGATTTGCACATAGGCAGCGGTTCTCATCCCAACACTGGCAACTGTGTGTGTCAGAGTGTGTGTTACTGTGTCTGTGAATTCCTGAGTGTGTGAGTGTGCTACTGTGTCTGTGAATCCCTGAGTGTGTTTGTGTCCTGTCATGAGAGCGGGTATTACTGCTTCCCAATGAGAATCCACTTTTTACACTGGCCTTTACCCTTGTCATCTGCTAAACCACTCTTTTACCTCCTCCCCACTCCAGGTATCTATACTTGTGATGTCACCCACTATGGATGTGACGGCTCTGAACACAGTAGCTTACTACACAGCTATCATGCTCTTGGCTCATTAGATCAGTAAACATAAATGAAACTTGGGAGATTTTAACTATGATGTGGAAGCTACAAAGTGCATGCAGGTATTGTTATACAGACCTGTGAGTAGTCTACATTTACATATGGAACACTAACCGTAAACATTGACATCCCATGGCACATGCAATTACACCTGAAAGAGGAAGGCAGAACATCAAGATCAACATGCAGTTACTGTTGTTACACATGATACATACTGTCAAACATACAAAATGCATTCTAAAACTGTAATACATGTTATGTCTGCTGCCTGTCAACACTACTCAACAATTGTAATCTACAATTGTCTTCCTAGTATGTTCACCCTGTGCATCAGACCATATGAGCATGTCCCTGCACCGATGGTGTGGACGACAGGGATGCGGCACAGGCTTCATCATATGCACAGGGTGATAATGTTTGCCAGAGGCCGAGGCTGCACCATTGGATGACATGTGTGTGGGTTAGAGCCTTTCATCTCATTGGGCATGTGTGGATGTTATGCGTGTGTGTGTTGAGGTGCCCTACATTTGTTTCTGGTGTGTGCGTGTATGTATGCACACAGATCTGGCATGTGGCTGGCCTACACAGGGGTATTATTGACAGCTTCAGACTGTACAGGTCAGGTTTCACAGTTCACGCTGTCCGGCCACGGGACCTGTACCTGCCAGGGGTTGCATGGGCACTACCAGGTAGCGGTCCAGATTGGGTACTGTCTGATGACACATGTCCACTGGAACCATGTCCCTGTTGGGACCATCCAGGACCACATGCATGTGACCTGCTGTGTCCTGGTGTGGACAGCACAGCACAAGCTGCACTGTTGCTGCTACCACCACTATGGCAGCAGGCATATGAAGTAGCATGTTCACATAGACCTTCAACAGATGATGTAGCTGACCTACGTCCACATGCCCGATGCCTCACTCCCACCAGATGTTCCAGCACAGACATTCCATGCTCGAGGATTGACATGCCATGATCAAGGACTCCCACCATGTCACCCAATCGTCTATCCAAAGCACCTGCAAGATGATGGTGAGCATTTTCAATTGCCTGGATGTTGTCAGTTAAAGAACAGACAGCAGCCATCTGAAGCCTCAGACCTTCTCTGTTGTGCCATTCAGCACATGCCTGTGCCTCCATTACAGCCTGAGACATGTGTCTGGTTACACCAGCTGATGTGCTTTGTCTTTCAGGGGCATGTTGGCCAGATGTCCTCCAACGAGCAGCACCGGGCACATGCCTGTGTGGAACATCACCAGTCAGTTGGCTGGGATCGTGGTGTGCAGGCACACCTTCCATAGCCTCCACACTTCCCTGTTCCATGCTACCACCCACCAACTGTCCTTCCTCTATGGCCACTGGTGAAGGGGTATGTGTAGGCAGGAGAACTGTGTGCGGGGATGAGGGGGATACAAGTGGAATGGCAACCAATGGCACAGATTCAGCCCCTGACAACCCTGCCTGTGCCTCAATCATACTTTCATCATCGATGATAGAGTCTGTGGGGACACTAAAATCAGGTGGACCACAGGATGGCAACGCACCTACATTAACACCTGTGAGGGGCAGACAAGAATTGTACACTACAAGTTATACAGCACAGCACACACAGACAGGCACACACAGACACACCCAGACACACACAGACACAGGCAGACACACACAGACACACAGAAAGACACACACAGACACACACACACACAGACACACACAGGCACACACAGGCAGACACACAGACACACACAGACAGACAGATGCACACATACAGACACACAGATAGACAAAGACAGACAGACACACAGACAGACAGACACACAGACAGACACAGACAGACACACATGCACACACAGACAGACACACAGCCACATACAGACACACAGACACACACCCAGACAGACAATCAGACAGACAGGCACAGGCACACACAGACACACATGCAGACACACACAGAAAGACACACAGACATACACAGACAGACACACAGACAGACACACAGGCAGACAGGCAGGCACACACAGACAGACACACACAGACAGACACACACAGACACACAGACAGACACACACACACACACAGACACACATTCACACACACACACACACACACACACACACACACACACACACACACACACACACACACAGACAGACACATGCTATGGCACCCAATGGCATGCAACATGCACGTGATATGTCAGATGGCATTCAGATTAGACAATTATAGTGGTAGTTATACATCCCTGAGTTGCACACAACAGCATGCATGTGTTATAGCAGAAGGCATGCACCTTATACAATTATAGTAGTAGTTAGCATACATCCATGTGTTGCACCATTTGTGTTAGTAGGTTATGCCCCAAACCTGCCACACAATGCATGCACTGTGCACCATTGCACCGCACTGCCATGTTTTGTGCAACATACCCCACATGTTAACAGACCATCGCTGACCTTTGTACATCTGCCACTGATGCTTTGTGTTGGCCACTGCCCCTATGTGTGAGGAGGACATGAGCAGAAGGGTATGTTGAGTGACTACTATGTTTGCCTGAGCCCTAGCTTGCATATCTCCCCCAAAGCAGTGCATGTCTGTTCAACATTATTCTGCCTACCCCTGAGCTGAGTCTACAGACAATGTGCATGTGGCTGTACACACATGTTTGACATGGTTGTCCCTACTTTGCAATAGTGCCACAGACCAGCACTGGTTAACAGTAGACCAGCCTGATGTGTGGCATATGACCTTGCCAGTCATATGTAGTATGACATGTCTTCTGCTGATGTGTTGACTGACATGCATACATGTTTAACACAATGGTGTCCTTTCAAATATACAGTGAGGTAATGGTGTCCCAGTGCAGGGATGTGTTATACTAACATGGACCTTCAGCTGACTCAATGTTGTCAGTCCGCTCTACAAATATACAGTGACATACTGCACATTGAGCTGATGTGCATAGCCATTGCAGGGCATCATGTGGCTTCACTATTGCTATACAGTGTGAGGTACAGACACAGTTCATAGCCATGACTATGTTCAGATACAATACATATCTAATGTGGAATGTGACCCACATCACTGAGGTGTATACACACTAAACCCTAATATGGAATGTGTGACACAGGTCACTGAAGGGTATACAGATGACACCCCTGCACATCTGCAACCATATTGCTGATGTCTGGCAACTATGCCCAGAGATGTCTAATTTAGCAGTACTCCATGTCCCACATGCTATCTGTGTACCTCACACACATGAGGAGCAAGCATAACAGTGATGTGTGACACCAACAAGGTGAATGTACTGTATCTGTGGTCTGATGTGGTTGTATGTGTTAGTTGTGCAACACATGTATTTATTTGGATACTGTATAGGTATATGCTTTCATGTCGTGACACACTCAAGATGTTCAAGACATGTTATATGGTGGTTTGACGTTATGTCTACACAAGCTGTGCACAGGCCTGTATGATGTTTAATGTTTCACATCTGCAATATCACCATTACACAAAGGCCATAGTTGTATTGTGTCAAGCCAATGTACAACAGGGTGTACACACTTGTACATCCCTTCTAATGTGTGTGTTGCTTCATGTCTCTGGCCATCCTCCATGGCCATGTGTAAGCATGTTTTGTCCAATGGTTGTGATGGGCATCTATTTCACATGTCAGTGTTGTCCCATATGACATACACCTATAGATGTCATATGCTCCACTGAGGACAGGGTTATGCAGACAAAGGGTGGGATGTTTGGGATGTGAGATGTCATGTTTTGTGGGATAGTTAAGAAGTGTTGCAGTCAGCCCACTAATGTCATGGACATGTCAGATAGCACATGACATTGTGTGACATTCATAGCAAGGGTATAATCCACAAGGGTGAATCCTGTGGGCTGGTCATACTCCAGCTCCAAAACATTTAGAGTGTGTGCACACATATGCTCTCTGTATAGTACTGTTTGTATTCCCCACATGTATACTGCTGATCTGTAGTACATGTCCCTGCAGTGAACCACACCTCCACCATTGTATTTACAGCTGTCCACACATCTGGCAATGACAGTTTGTAAGGTTTAGTGTAGGTGTTTCATATAGTCTTCAATTATTCCACATGTGTAACCACTGTGATGCATTGCAGGTCTCACCTGTATATATTAACAGGACCACCATACATTATGTGTACATGTGTGAAATGGCCACATAGCAGATAGCATGCAATTAATATGATCTGTGCATTATCAAGCCTGGTAAATAATAACAATCTCACCTGCAACAGGCTGCTGTCACTGTAAAATGCCAGAGGTACCTAAATAGGAGTGTCACAGTAGTAAGATCATTATCCACACCTGTGTGATAGCTACAGGATGCAATGTGCATATTAGCACATAAGCCAGTACAATAGACTATACTATGGAGTATGCACATCTGTGCATACATAGAGTAGCAAACTATAGTATGTGGCATGTGTGCATACACGCCTTGCATATGATGTTACATTGCATATTGTACAGTAACACGTAACTATATGAGATATAGTTGTCTTATATGTGCAGTAGTGACTTACCAGGCAACTCCAGGCTCAGTGGTTGTGAGACACCCACCTCCACAATACCAGCTAAAGCTTGTGGATGGAGGTCTGCAGGTGTCGCCAGGTTGGCCAGTTGCTCCTTGGTACATGTGAGTGGGGGCTGGGTGGGTGGTCCCCAACCTGTTGCACCTTCTTCCCTGGCAATTGCATTTTCACACTGTTTTGCTCATCTTATGAGGTCAGTGCAGTGTCGGCGCACTTGCTGATAGGTGCGATTGTGGGCGCCAACATCATTTACCCTCCTGCAGAGATCCTCCCACTGGGCATCCCGCTGCTGTGCATCCTGTGGCACATGGCTGAAGAGTGTTTCATGGTTGTCAAGGAGGTATGGAATGAGGACCTCATCCTCCAAGCGGGTGTATGGTGGCAGCCTGGCACACGGCATACCTGGAAGACATAATGATGGACACAGGTCACAGTAACTCACAGATAAGTACAGAAGTACAGCTGAACATACATGTGTATCACATTTATTAAGATTACAAATATGTCTTTGCAAATCTACATGACACTAACACCACTGACAGGTTTAACTCACACACATTTGACACTTACTGGCATACCTCTCAACCTGGAAACATCAAAAATCTGGACAAGGCCCATGAAAAATAGGTACAAATCTGTACGCTGATTAACATGTAATTTGCATACATAATTATGTAACCCCACCCACCCCAGTGGAATTGTGGGATATCAACTTTCAAACGCAAACTGAAAAACAAACAAGACAACTGACATATGTCACCCTTAGAAGAGTGACCTGTATATAATGTTTCTGTTCATCTATCAAAAGAAATGTTTATTTATTACCATTAGTGTTTTAAATTTTCAACACTGCTACTATTTTACATGTCTCTAAATGTGAAAAAGTATCTTTTTTCCTTATACCACCTTACTCTACCCTTTTCCACTTACTGCTAATTCACTTCCCTGATTTTCGCTATAAACTAACCATAAGCTTGTTTTTCCCTCACTTCATATTGCAATTCTTATTTATATTAAACTAACTTACCTTTAATTTCTCTACAAATTACCTAAAATCTCTAAATATTAAATGACTGTCATATACCTTGTATAGATTCTTAACCAATGTATTTTATACTATGTCTAATGGGATATAATTTTTTAAACTGCCGATGCCTTTAACTTTGAAGATTGTAAAATTAATGTTCTTAAAGGTACTCATTAGCATTCTTCAAGAAAAGTCTTGATTGGATGGGAGATAGGAAATTCACCCCGGGGATCACTTCTGTGGCTCTACTCGACAGGGGCACAGGAAAGTAATTTTCTTGGGTGGCAAAAGCAAGGTTACCTTTTTTAGCTAGCCTTATATAGGCCCTAGGGCCAATAGCCTAGTACCTATGAACCTATAATTTGGAGCTTTTCTCCCTGGGCATCTGATAAAATTGGTCTTCCCCATAATCAAATATCAATAGATAAACAAATAAATGTTTTATACACCTGTATAAGTAACATCTCAACTTACTAATCTGTGTCACAGATTTTTTATTTTAAGACAATGGCACCATTTTTGCTATAATCCACTACCAACAACTAACCAAATGTGGAACACTGTCACCCATAATGTGGAATAAATGAGCAAAATGTGGAACATTTACTAACGGCTTACTAATAACTTCAACTAGAATGTGGAACTTTGAGGAAGATAGACATTTTAGTAGCCAAAATGAGGAACATCTCTAGTAATGAGGTACACTTGAGAGGTATGCATAAACTTTATTACATCAGAATATCATTTTTTGCTGACACCTCTGTGTTTGTAGCCTTTTTCAACAATCCCTCAACATAACGCTTCCCAGGTCAACAAGATTAAACATGCCCTTGACTAAATTAGTCCAAAACTCAGAATTAGTCCAAAATGATACAAAAATCACTGAACCCACAGACATTGCCAACATACTGGCAGACAGGTTCAGTGCAAACTTCACCCCCCTCTCCCCCCCTAAAGGAGAGATAACTATCCCAGCCGAGTGTAGCCTCCCGGACATCTCAAATGCGCAGGTGAAAGCTGCTCTCTAAAGCTAAAAACACAGCATCAATGGGACCGGATGGTGTCCCCGGCTGTGTGCTACACGAGCTAAATGAGGAATTAAACCCGCACATAAGGCAGCTGTTTAATCGCAGCCTTACCACAGGATACGTGCCCAAGGAGTGGCGTACGGCAACTGTGGTCCCACTCCACAAAGGTGGCGCCCTCTACGGACCCTGGTAATTACCGCCCCATAAGCTTAACAAGTCTAGTCTGCAAAGCTATGGAGAGGATCATAATGGAGCTCATAAACAAAGATATAGGGGACTTGCAGACATTGGACCCGACCCAGTTTGGCTTTGTCAAGGGAAGATCATGCCTTTTGAACTTGGTCGACTTCTTGAAACAGTCACCAAGGCCATTGATGAGGAAAGGCAGTCCATACAGCCTACCTTGACCTTGCAAAGGCTTTCGACACAATACCCCACTCAGGTATTGTAGAAAAACTTACCAGCTTAAATGTAAACCCATATGTCACAAGATGGGTTGCAAACTGGCTTAAGGACAGAACCCACAGGGTTAGAGTTGCTGGCTGTGTCAGACTCCAAGCCGGTCACAAGTGGTGTCCCACAGGGCTCAGTCCTTGGCCCCTATTGTTTGGCATCTACTTCTCAGAAGTACAGGCCAACATGGGAGGACTTTGGCTGACAAAGTTTGCAGATGACTGCAAACTGGCCATAGTGGAAAGTGCATCGGACACTGATATCCTTCAGAAGGGACTCACGGAAACAGATAGCTGGTGCCAGAGCCATGGCCTGAAGTTAAACGCCAAAAATGTATAGTCATACCCTTCGGGAAAACAAGGTAACCCCAAGCTACCATATAGGTGGCAATCCACTAAGCACAGAAGAGGTTATCAGGGACCTGGGGACCCAGGTTGACAGTGGCCTTTCTTTTGACACTCACATTGCTAAAGTGGTTAGAAAGACCTTCTACATTGCCCACCTGATCATGAAGGATTCACATCCAGATCTAGTGAGGTCATTGTTCCCCTGTACTCTTCACTTATCAGACCAATGATCGAGTACAGCCCCATTCGGGATGTATCTCACCCGACATCTGCAGCAATTGGAGAGACCCCAAAGTTCCTCACCAAAAGGATAAAGGGACTCCAAAATCTGTCATATGCTGCCAGATTGAAGAAACTCCAGCTCTATTCAGTCGCATACCGTCTGCTCAGAGGTGACATGTGCCTGACATACAAGGCCATGTCCAACCCGGAATTAATGGACATGCTCCACCTCAAAAAATCCAAATCCACCAAAACCACTAGAGCAAGCGACTTAAACCTTAGCACGGATATAAATAGGACGTGCTGGAGGGATAGATTTATCACTCAGAGACTCCCTATGCTGCGGAATAAAATCCCGGTCCATGTGAGGCAGAGCACCTCGCTGACTCTGTTCAAGAGAAATCTAGACCTGTGGATGGGAGATCGTAGGTTTACCCCGGGAATCATCTCTGGGTCACTGCTGGACAGAGGCACAACAAACTAATGGGCACAGTATTTTTTCATATAAGGGGTGGCGTAAGCCACAATAATTTGGGCTAGGCTTATAAATGCCTTAGGGCAGATAGCCTAGTATAAACCTATGAACCTATGAACCTATGTAAAAACTATCAGAATACATTGAATTGACTTCCTGGACAGGTGCACTATAAAATTGATTTGAGTCTTCTCTTTGCTATTCTCTGCATAAAAAATGTACAGCTCTTCTAGCTAGGTAAACACACAGCAAATCATACACAATTAATTACTTAGCCGTGTGCAAGTGAATGCCTTCTGCTACAGACCTATGTATAAGCATTAAGCACACACCAAAGCCAACTCTTGTATTTGTCCTTGAAGCAAGATCACATTAACAGACTCCCCTATATCACTTTCAGCAAACTAAAATATATAAATGTTTCATGAATACGCGGCGATTACAGCAGTAATCTATTTCATCACTTGAAAATTATGTCAAATTACAGGAGCATGTTACAACTAACGCTAGCATGGCAGTCAAAGTACTTGCACAAGATGCATTCTTTCAGTGACTACTATTTTGCATAAACTCTACCAATACCCCACATACCAAAGATAGCCAACACGGTGTCATACAACAAAGATAAAATATGATTTGGAACATTTAACCAAACAATTCGATCTAAAACTGCTACAAAATAAAACCTCAGAAAACTCAAACGGAAGACTGAGCGCACTCATGCTGCGATTTTATATAGATATATATATATATATATATATATATATATATATATATATATATATATATATATATATATATTATTAATTGCTTCATTAAACAAACCTGTTCCACATAATATTGCAAGGTTTCTTTCTACTCTTAAGGCAATGTTTTCATGTAAAGTTATAGCAACAATTTTTCGGCTATTACAACAGACATTTCTTTCTTTTCTTAAATAATTGTTCTTATTTACAGCAAATGTTTAGAGAAAGCATTTTTTAATTACAATCCCTATTCTAGTAATTCACTCTATGCACAAACTGCAGCATTATTTACAATATTTACATTAATATGGATATTTGAATACTTCATTTGTTCAGATCTTCTAACAATACTGCAACTGAACCCCCCACACACACGTGTGCTTCATGTCCCTTCAGTGGCTTATATAATCTTGATCTGCCATTTGCATTGAGGTACATCAGTTCCAGCCACTGCATTTTAAATGGCTGTATCCCCGTAGTGCAGTTCTTACCTTTTCGAAACATTGTTAGTATTTCCTCAGTTCTACACAATGGGTAGCTTTCTAAGTCTGAAATGCAAATGCTGTTCAGCCTCTTAAAATTGCTACAAACCCTGATTATTTCATTAATTTTTCTTTACTTTTTGAACTGATGGTGTAGGTCTTTTCCCTGATTTTAACTCCCCTTTTATCAGTATTTCATACCATTTCTTTACTACTTTTATAGGCTTTTGTTGTGCTTCTGACATTCTGTAAGATGTCACTTTTATTTTAACTCCCAGCATACATTGAATCAAGTTTGTTTTGCCCTGCAGGTATGAAAATCCTTCTTTACTCATTAACAGAAACTCCTTTATTTATTGTTTCTGTTGTTAGCCTCTATTAATAAGTTAACTACACAAGTCTGTACAATATTCCAAACATTTATATTTCTGCTTGTCTTCTCTTACCCTCTTACCTGTCTGCCTAATACTTCATTTAGGTTTTATATTATTTCAATTGAAACCTGACTTTTAGCCAGAAACGTGTTTTCTGTTGAAGAAAGAAAACTAGCACCTGCACTCCAGTAGAACCATGGCTAGCTCAACTGGTGATCTGGCACCCTGTGCAGATGCCCAAACAACTGATTCCTTTTTCAGCACAAAGTCAGGGAGCAAAGAAAAAAAAGTCTACTACACATTCACCTCACACTAAGAACCTTTATGGATTTATGCCAACATTGCTGCCACAGCCAGGAACAGAAACCTTGTACACACAGCTAGTCTTCCAACCGAGTACCAACAGGCCTACTAAAAAGTCGACGCTGAAGCCGCAAAACAGAAATAAAACAATCAAAGCTTGGGAATCACAAAAACAAAATGCCGAAATACAGCATTGACCTTAAAAAAATGGTTACATATAAAGACACGTGGAGAATCAAAACTCGTCTCTTCCCTAAACATACAAACTCACTTACAGCGGCATTAACTACATAACATATGTGAATAAAGAGCAGCAGGACTCCCTTTAAATACAGCTAAAGGATTTACACTAGCTCGCAAAGTAGTTGCAAAGCCCCCGAACAACAGTGAACAGTAACTAGTCCCAACAGCATGGTGTGCGTCTAAGTCTAAAAAACAAGTAATTGAAGTACAGTACAGCTGTCTCAGTACCACACACACTTTGTTTCCAATCCTTACCTAATTCTCCAAGTGACTTCATCCCATTCTCGCAGCCTGCAATCGTTTAAGCCAGCCCGTTCTTAGCAGCAAAAAAAAACAAAGCAAGTCCTGCAACAGTTTAATTCGGCACGGCAGGCAGCAAAAATAAAAAAAACAAAGCAAATCCAGCCTATTTCGGCAGTAAAACAAAGCAAAATACAATGCTTGAACAGAAACTGCCATTAGTGTTGCTGCCTGTATCTGTAATTCCCGCGCACTCGTAGCCAGCGAATGATGATGTGAGCTCCTTGAGCTCAATTCCGACTGGCTGGTAGCCCTGACTGAGCTGACGTCATCACCCACGTGATGACGTCAGCTCCGACAGCGCGATAAATTCAAAAAATAAAAAAAAAGCAAAAACAAAATCGGAAATGAAGGGGTACCACTCGGGAATCGTGGCACCCCTTCATTTGGACCCCAAAACTCGGTAAAATCTGAGTAATTCGGTACGGTTGGGAGGTCTGCTTACTGGTGATTTGATGTTATCACCATATATGTGTGTGTCAAGTGATGACATTGCTCATACTCCATGTGGATGTTGTCTTGATGTGGGCATGTCTGTTTGCCTGTACTGGTGTCTTTACCTATCAGCACATGTCTGGATGTGTTCACATTAATGCAATAGACCTTAATACTGTGTATATGTCACATATATAGTCATACACAGCCTTAAGGGACATGACCTGTAACCCTGTAGACTTGCTCATGGAAAGTTTTACATTTATGTGTTTTGCCATATACAGCTACATGGCACTGTACAGCTGTTTAGCATCCTGCCATGTATTACCTGAGTTGCACTTGTAAAACACATGGGACAATGGCTAGCATGATGGTATTAGCAGGGTTGGATATCAACTATAGCATGTATGGTCATAGTGAACTAGTAAGCTATATGCCCTGGGCCCTTTATGAGCCTAGGCTGAAAGGTTACCTAGCTGTAGCCAACAGACAAGTAAGTTTCAGTAGTCATTTCAAGCAGTGCCACAGAACTGATCCACAGGGTTACTGATATATTTGCCCTGCGGTCATCACACCATGTCTCAAAGATGGGCAATGTGCAGCTTAGCTGGACCGGGATGCATAACATGGCAGGAGTATGTAAAGTGTATGGGACAGGGATCTGTCAGGCATGTTGTGATACTTGTACTAGAAAGGTGGATGTCCATGAAGTATGTGTTTAATTGAAATCAGGATGTGTACGTGTAGTATGTCCAACATCTCTGGGTTGGACATGGCTTTATTATGGGTAGGCATCATGCTACATAATGGAGCTAGGGATTGGGAAGGCCGGTGTAGTACATCTGAACATGGCCAATAACCTTTAAAGGAAATATGTGATCTATTATGGGTCACTTGAGTGTTGAGTATGGCTGAACAATGATCTCTATTTTCATGGATGGCACCCTGTCATGATTAGGGGTGCCACTTATGACTACCTGACCAGTGTGGTGAAGTAACTATTAAAGGAAAGACTACTGTCCAGCTGCATCCCATACACACACAGTTTCCATTACGTTGACCGCTGCCTAGGTGGTAGTTCATGGGTACAAGGTTTTTAACATAAGGGATGACAATGCAATACTTAGCTGTCAGATTGTGGCCATACATCACACACCACACATCTGACCCACAAAGGCCCTTCTGTATGTTGACCTCAGCACTCATTGAGTCAACTATTGCTCCTAGTTCATAGTCATTTGCAAACTTCAATAGGCAGATGCCTTCTGTGTTAGTCTGTGTGGTATACATAACAAAGAGAGGGAGTACCAGGAATTAACCCTGCATTACTGTAGCTGGCACTGGTTTGGTGTGTGTGTATTAGTCAGACACCTTCTATAGTGTTGGTTCTGCCAGCAGTCCATTTGCCAACCACTCCTGTGACATAGGAATAGACACTTAGTTTACTTATTGTAGCTGAAACACAGTATGGGTGATGGTGTCCTAAGACCTGGCAAGGTCATGATATGCTGTATGAATCAGCCTTACTGTCATCTACATCTGTACTGACTACATCAAATAAGTTGATCAGGGTTCATGGCCTTACAGATCAGGCTCAGCAGGGTAGTAGTGCACTATTTCCCATTTTCAGTGGTGTCTCCCCCTTTGTGGGGTGTGATAACTGTTGCTGTGCACCATTCAGTGTGTACACAGCCTGACATGAAGCTATGATTGAACATGATGTGTATGTGGAGAGCAAATTGTTTTGACATTTGTGTAGGATACACCCTGGGATGCTGACAGGTCACATGAAAGCTGTATGTATGGCTTTAGAGAGTGCAGCTTGTACCTGCATAGATGTTATTACAGGGGCTCTGTAGTGTACATGGATATATAAATATGTGTACCTGTTGGGGGGGAGGTGAGAGTAGGTTTAGGTTCTCCAATACCTTATCTGGATAAACAGGTGCTATTTCTGTAGGTGCAGTAGTTCTCCTGCCATAGTGCTGTGAAGCACAGCAGGTCTTGTTGTTGCCATTACGATTCATGACACAGCTATAGAATGCTCTGTGGTTGGCCTCATAATATGTGGCTGATTAGTTTCACAGTAGCTTTGTGTGGTTTTATATGGTGCATCTTTATCTTACTGAGGCTGACGAGGGATCACCTCCACTCATGTGTGTTCACTCTTGCAACAGTTACTACCTTCTGTGGTACAGTTTAAGGCAGGGTACCACAAGTTTGCCTTCCTTTTTATGTTTGGTTGAATCTTGGTTCGGTTTCAATGGCACAATCACTGCACTCATGTCAGTGCTTAAAGTGTATTGGTATAGGATTCAGCATTTGCACATGCATTGTCCATCTGCATGGGTGCCACGACAGTCACCACTTCACTCTTACGGAGCATAACATTAGCTTTGGAGACTGACTATGTGTAGTATACTGTTAGCCCTGTCTGTGTGACTATGATGATCAAGGTCAATGGGTTGATGAAATCCAACATGCATTCAGCACAGGTGTTGGTACATGTGTAGTCTTCCCAGTTCATAATGGGATAGTTGAGAGTAGCCATTATTATGGTTTTCTGTCTCAAACCTAATATTCCCCATTACAGCACAATATGACAGCTGGGAATTCTGAGGCATGGTGGGTGATTTGTCACAAGGTGCAATTTGGATTCCACTTTGGCACAAAGGTAGTTGCTCAGCATAATTCATCTGAAGTTATGCAAGTGCAACTAGCGTGGGGGTGTACATATCCTTCAGGAATATGGACACACCTGTGGCCCGTGTGTTCCAATAAAGGATAATGGGCAAGAGGTGAGGTATGTGTTATAACATGGTCATGCAGGTGTGCTCTCTGGAGCGTTGAACCATATCTCAGTCACTGCACAGATATGCTCTCCATGTTAAGGATTGATGTGAGTCCATATTGAGTTTCTGAAATGTATCATTGAGTAGCGAGACCCGCAGTTTATTGCTTGGCTATACCTGTTACAGCAGTGGACTTTCACTTGAACTTTGCATGATGAAGGCACTATAGGGGAAGCATGAGCCCTGGCCAGTATCCAGATTCCCAGGGGTGATAGGTGCAGGCCCTGTCTTGCAAAGCATCATGGTCTGTCAACCATGTTATTCCAGGCAGAGAGATACTGAATACCCTTTGAATTACACCAGTACATTAGACAATTATGGAATACAAACCTTTTGTCCCTGTACTGCAGTATCATTCTGGCCAATGGCAGAATGTTACCCAGGCCTTGGGACATACCTGCATGGGCTACAAGACCTAACAGTTCCTACATGTGTGTTTCCATACAGTCCAGGCTACTGCATCACAGGTCCTCCACAACAACATGGAATATGCCAGAGCCATGTGTATAGTTCAACAGATGGTCTGAGCGTATGGGTATGTGGCTAATCATGGCAGACAGGCAACCGACAGTACGTTTGCCCTCATATAGCTTGGTGTGTAACATAGTGCTAGAGTTTGCATTCACAAATGAGTACTGTTGGGCATGTTTCCGGCCATGTGCTCTCAGGTTTGGCACAATTATGCAAATTATGTCATACAGTTTGTGTATTTTGTTGTCTGTCTATTCCAGCTTGGGAGGTCACTTGCTTGGCCAGATACTTAGAAGCCTCTGTGAATGTGTGTGTGATTTCTGGTAGTATTTGTGGGTGTCCTTACTGTGTTCTGGTAAGGGTATGTGTTGGTTGTGATGATGAGATGCATGTGTTAACCTACACCTCATGACTGTCCAGTCCAGTCATGGCTGTAGACTGGACTGCCTTCCAGCTCTCCCTGTAGTTGCATCCCAGACAATGTGTGGGGTGTGGTGTTAGGTGGGTTTGGCAGTGTACATGGCATATAGATTACATTCCCCCAGGATGGCCACATACACAAAGCTGACATTAGTAAACACCAGTAGCTGACTAGTGAACATGCCTGTATGAGCATTCAGTACTACAAGTTCCAAGTACTGTATTTAGTTTACTTATTGCTTATGAAGATGTTTTAGACAGTAATGCTCACAAGTAAATATTTGTGTTGTGACAACACTGGCTATTACGGAAACATAGTAGCTACCTTTAGCAGCAATCCTCCTCTGAGAAGCACATCACATCCTTATAGTTGATTACAGGTGATGCAAGTGTCAACAGGTATGTATCCTTTTCTGGGTATATACTCACATATCCACCAGAACCATGAGCTCTGTTGGGCACAGACACCCACTCCCCAAACAGAGTCAAGTATCAATAGACTCTGCTACCATTATCAACATGATCAGGATATAATCAGATAGTGTAAGCCATCACCTGTGAAGCAGCTATTACACATGGGCAGCAGTCTTCTACATCTTACATTCCTACTGCAGATGTTACACTGGAGTTAAAGATGATATACAACCTGTTTCATTACCAGTACTGTGCACAACCTTACATACAGTATTTGCAAGTGGCTGTAAGGTTGGCAATGAGAGGTTAGGCTACACAGACCTGAAAGTTCAACCAGTGTGTCTCTACTCTCAATATTCACTCTATGTAGATGTGCACATAGCCATTTGGCCCAGTCCTGTAACAAGGGTCACTACACATTTGCATAACATGTACACATGCACAGCTGTTATTGCTTGCAAATGATACTAGAGAGGTGGATATTACATTTGTTATGTGCATGGATAGTTACCTTGCTCTTCCAATTTTCTTTGCTATCATGCTGCTAAACTTTTAGATGAATACAAGTCATATGTATCCTGTTATTGAGTATTGTAATTGCCAATAGACATAACTAATTTTTGCATAAGATAACAGAAATGCTATGTAAAATGGAATACAGATCTGTATACAATACTGTACATTACACTGTTATTGGCACTATATCCCACAATGCAAATCATATTTGCACAGTAAGCCCACCTTTGACATGTTCATCTCACTAATGCACCCATACATATGTCTACTGTTACAATATATCAACATATACTATCCCCTGTTATAGCACATACTTGTTGGACCAACCCTGACACTGACAGTGGCTGGAAAAGAATTGGTGAGTTCCAAGCCCATGTATATCATCCCTCGTGGTATATGAGGAGTTTGCCTTGTGACCTACAGCAGTACACACATAGAATACTACAAGAATTACTACTGCTCAACAATACATCGCTACAAGATACCTATTTCCACTATATGCATTGATTACACTGTAATTATTACAGAACAGGTACTACATACACAGACATACATAAATGTTATACATACCTTCTTAGTAATTGGAGGTGTTATTGACTGGTATATTACTCATTTTAGGTTTGTGTTTCAATCTGCTGTTGGAAATTTTGTACTGTTCTGCAGGTAGATACAGATGGTTTGAATGTGTGACAAGGCATCCTTTTATAGTTAGAGATCAGTAACATGTGCTATCCTGATCACCAACTGGTGTTCCAACATAGTTAATTACATGCACATCAGCTGTGCAGCTACTGCCTTAGCCAATACCATGGCAACAGTGGAGTATAATTGAGTACTCCACTTGGGCGTTGTCCCTTTGCCTTACTTGTGAGGAAGACAACCTGGAAGTGTTGTTTGAAATCTATTGCAACAGCTGTATGGAGACAAACACAAATATATTGTGTGTAATGCCTAGAAGATTTGGTCTAAATGTGAGTACTGCTGTTATATTTCTGAACCTTGCTACTTGTGCAGGGTTTGTCTGTACCTAATACTTCTGCATATGTTTCAGTCTGGCCAGGATGTTTGACCAGCTCAAGGCAGCATGGCTATGCATATAATGTTAGGGGGTTTACAGTGTGCTCACCAGACATCTTTAGTTTGGTGTAAATGTGTATCATACTGTGCCGATAATCAGTAATTGGTAACACTTCCTAGTGTAATTACTTTTCAACCCTCTGAAACGGGACTAGTTCAAACAAACCCTGTAACATCAGCAGCTGTTCCATTGTATAACAGCAACTATTTCACATAGGGCCATGTTAGTGTGTCTGTGTCCAGGTATGTTAAGGTTTCAGCAGATGTCGTACAGTGGGTGAATAATTGGTTATTGTATGACAATATGTATTGTTGCAATTAGTTTGGGTGTGGAGGAGATGTTGTTGGGTGTACATAGCAGATGCAGGTGTGTAGGAACTGCTTTTATACATATTCTATATGTGTGTGTGGGTTCTTTCCCTATGTGAACACCTATCCCTTAGTGGAGTAATTCTATGGTAATTGCAGGCTGACTCATTAAGGCACCGTTAAATGCTTCCTGTATAGCATGCAGGTAATGTTAGTCCTTGAATCCTTTGGGCAATACATCAGAATGTAATAAAGTTTTGCTAAATGAAAGATTTCTGTGTATTTCTGTCATGGATATTTGCAGTCATTGTAGTTGTGTTGGTGACTAACCCTATTTGGCTCATGTCCATAGAACATATTTGTAATAGTGTATTGGCATATACTCTTCATATGTTATGTTCATATTGTTTGAGGGTGGCAGAATGTATGATTGCTATGGTCCATGTTATACTCAGATTTGAACACTTCAGATGCTGTATACACACATGTATGTATGTATGTATGTATGTGTATATATATATATATATATATATATATATATATATATATA
Organism: Protopterus annectens; assembly: GCF_019279795.1. Lineage (NCBI taxonomy): Eukaryota > Metazoa > Chordata > Ceratodontiformes > Protopteridae > Protopterus > Protopterus annectens. Next base: position 1,042,369,521 of record NC_056730.1, on the reverse strand, counting down.
TATATATATATATATATATACATATATAGATTTAGATATATAATATATATCATTGCATATGTTTATATGTACCTCCATAGATGTGTAGATGTTTTTAACCTATATATATATATCTACATATATATGTATATCTCTATATATCGACATGTATCTATGTATCTCTCTCTCTCTCTCTCTCTATATATATATATATATATATATATATATATATATATATATATATATATATATATATATGCATAGCATACACCTTTCATTGGGTACATGGCGGTTTGTCCTATTTCCACACAATCCTCCCTTTTGTGTTTTAACCTGTCTGAATACACAACTGGCATAGGTATGTCTCAGGTAGCATAGTGGTAGGTTATTCTGAAGATGGTGTACATGGGTGCGGGTTCTAATCCTGGAAGAGGTTATTAATTTACCTCTCAGAGCAGGCACTGGTAGGAAAAAATGTGAATAATGCACATTTAAGTGGTTGTAAGCAGGTTTCACCATGGTTTGCACGATGTTAAGCAAAGGTTAAACCTGTGAAGCACTTATCCATTCAACCGTGCTTAAGCACTGCTTACCATTGTGCAAACCCGCGCAAACTCACTTACAACTGCTTTAATCAACCTGCATCCAACAGCCCTTATTCTGGCCCTCAAAATAAATTACCAACCCTTGCAGGTCTTGAACCCAGGACCATGAACACCACATTCACTGACTTTACCACTAAGGCATCTGAGATATGTACAAATGTTATGGTGTTTAGAATATACATTTTACTACGGGCATTCCTCACTACTGAAAACAAATGTAACAGTCAGTTGGTGTACATATGTATGATACATGTTAATGTTCATATGTTTGTGGAATTAGGTGTTGCAATGTGACATGAAAGGGTGTATTATGGATGAGAATGGTTCTTGTTTTGTGTCCTTTTTATATTGTCCCCATACTCCATGTATACCCCTCAAGTTCACTTATTGAAAATCCAACCCAGGCTCTCCTTGATGCATAATTTCATTACCAATCATTCCTCCCCCACCCCAATCTACACATACACAACAGCCATCCCTTCTATGGTGAATTAAGTTAATATTAATAGTTATAATACCAGAGCTGCATGTGTTTTGTGTACACTTCAATTCCTTTGGATTGCTTCTGTGTCACAAAGTGTGTTCATAAATGTTTCTATATATATGGCTATAGATGTAACTGCATATATATATATATATATATATTTTTTTTTCTATGTGCAGACATCACTGACATGTATATATATATATATGTATATATATATATATATATATATATATATATATATATATATATATATTTAGCATTAATGTGTAACAGTTATGCATATGTAGACTTGTATATGTTGATACACAAACTACAGTACATTACAATGTACTGTACATATGTACATAAAGTGACTGTCCCATTTGTGGTCAGTACTGTGGAACGCCTATAGTATAATGTGTAGTCTAACGACCATGAACCATGTATACAACTCAGATGGCTTAGTGGTAAGACCCATGACTATGGTGTGCTTGGTCCAGGGTTCAACACCTGTGATGCTTTAAAAATGTTTTTTACTCCAGAATAAGTCTCATTTAAGCAGTTGTAAGCATGTTTAAAAGTATTTGTGTGACATTAAAGCAGCAGTTAAACACAGTTAAACAAACTTTAACACTTATAACTTGTGCGAGCAAACATGGCCACATCTGCTAACTACTCAGGATATATACATTTCAGTGAAGTAACATCTCACTATGTGCTTACATAACATTATTGGTTGTTTTGGACCATTTCTAGCTCTTTTCAAGTTCCCTGTTTAAAATCCGCATTTGCGCGGCTTTGCACGATTGTGCGCATAGCGCAGCGCCGGTTAAACAGGGTTAAACTTTTCCTGGCTCCGCCAAGTCTGCTCTTCAAATTTTCCCTTAGAAAGCTCTACTCTTAGAATAACCAGTCTACTCGTTATGTTATAAGCATAGCACTTGTTCTCTAAGCTACTCTTCTAAGCAAGCACTCTCAAACTCAAGTAGTACTACATCCACCTACCACCCCAACCACTTCCCTTAAAGGCACAGCACTCTCTTATAATATTCTAGCATGTCGAGTGGTAGATTGCTAGCATCTTCTCCTGCTCAGCTGGTTAATCTGGGAATCTTGAGACAATGCAATAATTGTCTCATGTACACAGACAACCCTCTCCTTCTCCCAACAAACACAAATACATGTGAGAGATGCAACTATATAGCCAAATTAGAGGCTGAACTCTCTCAACTCAGGACTGGCAAGACCAGACAGGAGGAGAAGGTAACCACACACACAACAAACCCAATCACACATAGACCTACCCCTACTGCAAATCAAGCACATAATAACACAAAAACATACTTGGAGGCTCTATTAAAAAACTTACCAAAACAACAAAGGCTCCCAAAGCAGACACCCAAAAATCCACCACCTCAAAACATAACAAATGCAACACATACTTCAATAAATCGGTGTGTCAATAAATCACAGCCCTTAAGGCCAAACACTATGCCTGATACACTAGTGATAGATGACTCTATAGTCAGACACACTGACGTCCCACTTACCAGGCTGAGCAAGGAGAGGGTAATGGTAAGCTGCCTATCAGGGGCTAGGATCCGCCATATAACACACGCACTCAGGTCACTCAAAAGCATGTACAAATATGACTCCGTCATTGTCCATGCCGGCGTGAATGACCTGAGATGTACCTCCTTGGACTACATGAAAAGAGACATAGAGGAGCTCTCTGATTATGTAGCCCAGGCTGGTATGACCCTGACCCTGAGCAGCATCCTGCCCTCACTAAGAATGATGCCATAACACAAAGACAAGATGATCAGCTTTAATAATTGGCTTAATTACTGGTGTCATTCTAGGGGGATCCAATGTCTGTCTGCTTGGGATGACATGCTGGACAAGCCACGCTGCTTAGCAAGGGACAGCTTGCACTTGTCACCACTGGGCTTCCGGATATTGGCTAAGGCTCTTGCCACCCCCTTAGTGCCTTTTTTAGGCAAGGCTCAAAAGATGAACCCACCTCCTTAGAAAACAAAAATGGAAAAAAATTAAAGGTAATGCTGCTCAACGCCAGAAGTCTAAATCTCAAGATGCAGGCTCTCGAAGCACTCCTCAGTATGGAGAACATTGATGTCTGCGCTGTAACCGAGACCTGGTCCAAGGCTCCTGAGAGCACCCCAGCGCTACCAGGCTTTACCCTGCATCATGCTTTTCAGCCCCAAAACCCGGGCCGAACCACAAAGGGAGGGGGAGTGATCATATTCATCAAGGATACCCACACCTCTAGGTTAGTGGCAACTCATGAAGCATCGGAGACCATCCAGGTGCAGCTAACTGTAGGCAAAACTGCTATACAACTGGTTGCATGTTACAGACCACCCTCCCAATCTCAAGAACCCCACTCAGCCTTCCTGAAGTCATTGGAAGATATGAATGTCTCACCAAATACCATCATGTTGGGAGACTTCAACTACCCTAACATAGACTGGGTGCACTATTCTAGCCCTAACACGCTAGCCCAAAGGTTCCTGGAATTCATAAACTCAAATGCAATGGAACAGCTAGTCACCTCTCCCACAAGGGGGGATAATATACTAGACCTGATCATCACAAACATGGGGACAAAATGCTCCACACTGGAAGTTTTGCCCTAACTGGTGAGATCTGACCACAAACTAATCACCCTGCATATACATTTACCACCTCCACCCCCAGCACAAAAGACTACAGTGAGAAACTTCTCAAAAGCCGACTTTACACTTCTCAAGACTGAGATGGTATCATTTAAGCCCTCAGGGCCAATGGAAACCACATCCCACAATGCTGAATCCTACACAAATGCTTTCTACGGACATCTCCAAGAATGCATGGATCATGCAATCCCAAATAAAACCAAGACCCTCTCCACCAAAGGAAAGCATCCTGTCTGGTGGACCCCAGCCATAAACAAATTGTATAACAAAAGAAGGAAGCTACTGCAAGACAGAGCAAAATCCCATAAAGGGAAGGCATCTCTGATCAGCACTAGTAGAAAGCTACGTTGTCTCATAAAAATATCCAAGGCCAACTTTGAGAGAAAAATCACCAAGGACACTAAAGATAACCACAAGGCATTCTTCAGTTATGTTAGAAACCTGTGCAGAAACACTCAGATATGCTCAGAGTTAGTACACAACGACAAAAAATTTACCGAACCCACAGATATTGCCAACATTCTGGCAGACAGGTTCAGTGCAAATTTCTCCCCTCCCTCACCTCCAAAAGAAATACTCATCCCAGCTGAATGTAACCTCCCTGTCATCTCTGATGTCCAGGTGAGAACCGCCCTCAACAAAGCAAAAAACACAGCATCTATGGGACCTGATGGTATCCCCGGCTGCGTGATACGTGAACTCCAAGAGGAGCTAAACCCACATATAAAAATGTTATTTAACCTTAGCCTTACTACAGGATATGTACCTGAACACTGGCGTACAGCAACAGTGGTACCACTCCACAAGGGAGGCTCCACTACAGACCCTGGGAACTATCATGCCATAAGCTTGACTAGCCTGATTTGCAAAGCTATGGAAAGAATTATTATGGAACTCATAAACAACGACATTGGGGACCTACAGACACTTGATCCCACCCAGTTCGGCTTTGTAAAAGGCAGATCCTACCTTTTGAACCTGGTTGACTTTTTTGAAACAGACACTAGAACCATTGATGAGGGCAAGGCAGTCCATACAGCCTACCTGGACTTGGCTAAAGCCTTCGACACAATACCCCACTCGGGGATCATAGAAAAGCTAAACAGCTTAAAAGTAAATCCATATGTTACAAGATGGGTTGCAAACTGGCTAAAGAACAGAACCCATAAAGTCAAGATTGCGGGAGCCATGTCAGACTCAAAGCCAGTCACAAGTGGTGTCCCACAGAGCTCTGTCCTGGGACCCCTCTTGTTCGGCATTTACTTCTCAGATGTGAAAGCAAACATGGGACGGTTGTGGCTGACAAAGTTCGCAGATGACTGCAAACTGGGCACCATAGTCGATACACCAGCTGACACATACATCCTACAGAAAGGCCTCACCGAAACAGACAACTGGTGCTGGAATCACAGCCTTAAACTGAATGCCAAGAAATGTATAGTCATCCCCTTTGGGAAAAACAAAATACCCACAAATTATCACATAGACAGTAACCCACTGAGTACCAAAAAAGTAATCAGAGACTTGGGGAGCCAAGTTGATAGTGACCTCTCATTTGACACCCACGTTGCCAATGTGGTTAGAAAGACTTTTTACCTTGCCCACCTTATCATGAAGGGGTTCACATCCAGATCAAAGGAGGTCATCGGTCCCCTGTACTCCTCCCTTATCAGACCCATGATTGAGTACAATGCCCCATTTGGTATGTACCTCACCCGGCACTTACAACAGCTGGAGAGACCCCAGAAGTACCTCACCAAGAGGATCAAGGGTTTCCAACATATGTCATATGCTGCCAGGCTAAAGAAACTCCAGCTCTATTCAGTAGCATACCGCCTGCTCAGAGGTGATCTGTGCCTGACGTACAAGGCCATGTCCAACCAGGAATTGATGGACATGCTCCACCTCAAAAAATCAAAATCCATAAAAACCACAAGAGCCAAAGATTTAAACCTCAGTACAAACATGAATAGAACATGCTGGAGGGACAGATTCATAACTCAGAGGCTTCCCATACTCTGGAACAAAATCCCAGTCCATGTTAGGTAGAGCCCCTCACTGACTCTCTTCAAGAGAAATCTTGACGAGTGGATGGGAGATCGTAGGTTTACCCCGGGGGTCACCCCTGTATCGCTACTTAACAGAGACACAGTAAACTAATTTTAATAAGTAAGGGGGTCTTCAATGTGTCACTACTAGACAAAGGCACAGTATTCTAAATTTATTCTATACACCTTAGTACCACTACATGGGGTGGCGAAAGCCACATCTCTAGGGCTAGGCTTGCAAATGCCTCAGGGCAGATAGCCTAGTACAAAACTATGAAACTATTACATTCTCTATTGACTTTACTCTCCAACACACATGGGTTTATATGGGTGTTTCAAATGTTTATTATACAGAAGAATATTACCTAAATATGCAAGCTGTGGTTAAGGTATACTTTTTAACATGATAAACATCCCTGACTTTATTGGGATTTGAACCACAAATGCACAGATACTATTCAAATGCTGTAACCATTACACTATTGACATTAACGTTGCTTCTGCCTATTTCCTATTTAGATGATTTCTATGTGTAAGCTAGGCTAAGCAAAGCGCAGAGGCTCCTAAACCCACCGAGCTTCATTTACTCCTGAAATAAAAACATAACAAATGAAATTATAGACTATAAATTACATTCCTAATTACATTAGGCATAGCCCCTCACTGACACACTTCAAGAGAAACCTTGATGTGTGAATGGGTAACAGAATATACACCCCTGGGATCATGTGTCCCAGAACCATACAGCCAGGGGGTGGGGGAGCCCCTCCAGTTTTATAGCTGCAAGACCTGTTGTGGAAATTGAATGGTATTGATTTTTCATGTTAACATGCCCTCTTTAGATCAGTAAATGCCCCTATTACCCTCCACCACCCCAGTCTTCAACAGCTTCCGGCAACTCTGCCCGGAATCACTTAATTGGCTATGCTTGACAGAGGCTCAGTTACTTCATCAATGGTGCGGAGAATGCCAACACACTTTAGCTATGCTTCTAATTGCCCTTGGACAGATAGCCTACTACCTATCTGTGAACCTCTAAAGTGTAGGCCATCACAGACATAATATGTGAATAAACAGAGCTTTCAGATCACAATATACAGTGAAAAATCACCATGTAGTCAGAAAACAGTTAAGTACAGCAAGAACATACAGAACACTGATACTTAATCACTCCAAAATCCTACCTTGGAAGCTAGAAGACTTGTATAAGTTTAAGGCTTTCTATTGCTTACCAGTAGGTTACCTACAGGAAAGATGAGAAACAAGCACAGATGGGAAACATGCATGCAACAATACCATACCGGCTTATGTGTCAGCCTTAGGCTATGGAATACTGGCCAAGGCTATTGGTGCCCCCATGGTGCCATTTTTAGGCAAGTGTCAAAGGTGAATCCCACCTCCGTAAACAGCACAATAGCAAAATCAATGAGGGTTATGATACTCAACGGCAGGAGTTGTAATCACAACATGCACGCACTCACAGCACTCCTCAGTATGGACAATGTCAACATCTGTGCAGTAACTGAGACCTGTTTTAAGGCTCCTGAGAGCACACCAGGACTACCAGACTACAACCCATACCACACATTTTGGCCACAGAACATGGACTGACACAGACATGGAGAGGGTGTGTCCATATTCATCAGGGATATCCACACCTCCAGGTTAGTGGGGCAGCATGATACCTCTGAGATCATCCATGTACAGCTAACATCAGCCACAACTGCAATGCAAACTGTGGCCTGCTACAGATCACCCACCATGACCCAGGACCACCACTCCACCTGCCTGGAGACAGTGGAAAAAATGACAGTCCTACTATACACCCTTGTATTGATTGATGTCAACTACCCTACCATTAACTGGGAAACTTACTCGAGTACTCACTGCCAGGCCCAACACTTCCTGGAATTTATCACCTCATATGCCCTGTATCAGATGGTAAACCCCCTAATGAGGGCTGGAAACATGCTAGAAGTGGTAATCACCAACAAGGGCGACAGGTGCACCACAGCAGAGGTAAACCGGTTACTGGTTAGATCTGACCATGAATTATTCACTGATTTCCACACCCAACCATCTCCCCCACCCATGGAAACCACAGTGAATACCTTTCCTACAGCTAAATTCACACTACTAAAGACAGAGGTGGGAGGTTTCACAGCCCCCCATGCTAAGGGAAAACACTGCTCAAGATACAGAAAGATTTACAAATGCATTCTATAAGCACCTACAAGGATGTGTATGCCATCACTGGTAAACCAAGACTCACTCCTCCTAGACAAGGACACCAGTCTGGTGGACCCCTGCAATAAACAGGCTATACAACAGAAGTAGGACGGTAGTCCAGAAAAACAGCAAATCCCAAGAATGGCAGACATCCATGACCAGTATTAGTAAGAAACTTAGGTCCCTCATGAAATCATCCAAGGCTAACATCAACAGGAAAATAGGCAAGTATTCAAGAGATAACCACAAAGCCATCTTTGGCTATGTCAAGGATCTAAGTGGTAACACACAGATTTGCACTGTGGGGGTGCAATATAGCACAAAATATACTGACCCTACTGATATCACCAACATCCTTGCAGATACATTCAGTGCAAACTTCACCCCCTGAAGAGCCCACAACAATACCCAAAAAGTACAGTATCTCAGACATCAGAGACACTCAGGTGGAAATGGCCCTCTCTAACAGCAAAACACAGCATCAGTGGAGGCAGATGGTGTCCCAGATTGCATCTTGCAAACACTACAAGACAAACTGACCCCCCACCTAATTAAGCTTTTCAACCTCAGCCTCTCCACAGGCTACATGCCCATACAATGGTGCATAGCAACAGTTATGCCACTCCACCAAGGTGGAAACACAATGGACTATGGTAACTACCTCCCCATAAGCCTGACTAGCCTGGTCTGCAAAGCTATGGAGTACATCCTCATGGCACTCATTACCAAAGACATTGGTAACCTCCAAACACTTGACCCAACCCATGTCAGCTTGGTTGAGTGTAGATCATGCATACTGAACCTGTTTGACGTTTACAGACAGTCACCAATACATTAGATGAGGGGAGAGGTGGTTCACACATACTACCTGGACCTTGCCAAGGCTTTTGACACCATTCCCCACTCAGGTATTATTGATAAACTCACCAGCCTGTACATAAACCCATATATCACAGGATGGGTTGCCAACGAGCTTACACACAGAACCCACATGGTATGACTAGCAGCCTCCAGGTCCAACTCTTAACCAGTCACAACTGGTGTCCCACAGGACTCAGTCCTGGGACCCCTACTGTTTGGTATATACTTCTCAGAGGTACAGGCAAACACAGGTGGACTACGGCAGACCATGTCTGGCAAAGACTGCAAACTGGGAGCCATAATTGACAATCCAGCTGACACAGACATCCTTCAAGGGGCCTCACAGAGACTGACACAGGGTGTCAAAGTCATGGCCTCCAGCTAAGTGCCACAAACTGCATGGTCATTCCACTTTGAAAAATTAAACACCCACATATTAACACATAAGTGGCAGCCACTTTAATACAGATGAGGTAATAGGGTATCTGGGGACTAAGGTAGATAGTGATCTCTCCTTTGTCAATCATATCTCCAAAGTAGTTAGGACATCCTTCTATGTAGGCCATCTGATTACTAAAGGGTTGGCATCTAGACATATTGAGGTTATAGTGCCCCTTTACTCATCATCCATCAGTCCCATCATAGAGTATAATAACCCATTTGGGATGTACCTCAGAAGACACTTCCAACAGCTGAAAGGTCCATGAATGTACCTCGCCAAGAGGATTACTGGCCTCAAACTTATGTCCTATGCAGCCAGACTGAATAAACTCCTGCTTTACTCAGTGGCATCTCATTTACTTAGAGATGATCTCTGCTGGCCAACAAAGCCATGTCGAACTCAGGCTTAATAGAGATGCTTCACCTATGGGAATCCATGTCACAGTGAGCCACATGCTGTAGTGAGCTGAACTTTGCCACAACAATAACAGGAAGATGCTGGAGGGACGGATACCTGTCACAGAAACTCCCCATGCTTTGGAACAACATTCCTAATTACATTATACAGAGCCCCTCACTAACACTCTTCAAGAGAAACCTTGAAGAGTGGATGGGGAACAGTAGATACACCCCTGGGATCCCGCCATTGGCTCTGCTCCACAGAGGGACAGTTAATGAATCAATGCGGTGGCAAAAGTTGACACATTTTGGCTAGGCTTATGAATGCCATCGGGCAGTTAGCCAAGTACCTACCTATGAACCTATGAACCTATACATACAGTATCAGCACATGCTGATAGTTTAATTTACTGTTCAGGTGTTGACTTACCTTGTGCCAATAGCAGTTGTGTGTGCAATAGTTGAGGGCTGCCTATGTTGGATGCAGACAGTAGACTGCCTATACATGACAATTTACAGGTAGTCTTGTGTGTGTGCCATCCATTTTTACTGTGTGTGCAGGTGGAGAAAGGTGTCAGTCCCCTAGGTGCCTACACTGTCAGTGTGTGTGTGCTATACGTTCTCTCCTTGCCAAGGCATGGGCATGCCTCTGTCTGCCTACTGGGGCTGGCTCAGGGTGTTCATGGTCTAAGTACCTCTGTGCCTGTAGGGTCCTTGGCAATGGTGGTGGGCTGTGAGGGCCTTCACTAGTCTGTCCCTGCTGCAGCTGTTTCCACAGGATCATATTGTGTAGCATGGCACATACTATGAAGATGTGGGTACATGTGCCTGGAGAGTACTGCAAGGCTCCACCAGATATGTCCAAGCAGCGGAACCGTGATTTAAGCATCCCAAACACATGGTCTATGATGATTCTGGTTTGTGCGTGCACCTCATTATGGTGTTCTTGCATGGGTGTGTGTGCATTTCTGATGGGAGTTATCATCCAAGGTTCCAGTGCATAGCCAGTATCTCCCACCAGGTACCCATATGGGATGTCCCCACTGGCAAATACCTGATACAGCTGTGAGGCATGCCAGATGTGGGAGTCATGATAGCTTCCAGGCCTGCCAGCACACACATCCATGATAATGCCCTGGGCATTGCACATGACCTGGCAGTTGATGGAGGGGTATCCCTTGTGGTTTATGTAGAGCCTACCCTGCTCACCGGGTGGTGACTTGATGTGTATGTGCATGCAGTCTATTGCACCCAGTACCTCCAGTTATTCTGCCACATGGTGGAAGAGACGCATATTGCTGGCCAACTCCACCTGTGTTCGGGGGAAGTATATGTGCTCATTGGCATGTGGTAACATGGCATCCAGGAACTGGTGAAGTACCCTGGATGCTGATGCCTGTGAGTTCCCAATGATATCCCCAGTTGGCCTTTGAAAGGTACCTGCAGCTAGTATTCTCAGGCTTCCACATACCTTCGTATCCACTGGGATGGGTTCCCCTCTATTTGTTCTGTCTCTGAGGCATGGCCGGCACAGCTCCACAAGTTGCTGTAGGGTGTTCCTGTCCACCCTGTAATGCTCTACTATCTCCAGATCATTTAGCCCCTGGTAGATTGCCCTGGGTCTGAACACGCTTCTCCTCCTCTGGTGCCTGAGGTGGTTGTATGCATCTTCCTCCACACCACCTTCAGTCTCCAACACATGCTGGTGGATCAAAGCTATGGCAGTCCCTAACATGTACATATTAAAAGTTCCCCGTCTGTATACACCAATGGTGCAGAGTGTATGGGAATACACAAGTGTGTGTGTGAGGTGCTTTTACACTTTATACTATTGTGCTATGGATGCTGCTGATGTCATTGGGTGTGTATGAGCAATTCTAGCTGCAGGGTATCTTAATTATGGGTTTACTGTGAGTACTGCAAGTGTGGGACCTTTAGTGTGGAGTTATGCTTGCCTGCCTTGATTAATCTGTTGCCCTTTAATTCACTTTTAAACCTGGATCCATCCCATTATCATGCATGCATCCACCTGCCGTCTTTCTTGTTTTGTACTTTCCTTACCCAGTCATGTGTTGCAAATGTGTCTTGTAGCTGATATAATGCAAATCTGCTTTGTTCTGCTGTCACACTTTACTGTTTTCTTTGCAGTACAGCCCCTCCCATTTCCTGTTCTGCAGGTAGCTGCTTGCAGCCTTGTTAGCTGTTGTCAATGGCCCGCTGTAGGTCCCTAGGTGTTAATTAGTCATTTGTACTCCAATTTCCCTGCTGCAGCATTTCCTTATTTCTTTCCTGTATCCTTCCTGTTTCAGCTCCAGTGTGTGCTGCTCAAACCTGTTTACCGAGTTCAAGCACATTTTCATCTCTGTTTACATGCATACTCGGTTACCTCTTGTGCTCTCAGCTAAGCAAAGCTATAGCCAGTTCAACACACCCCTATCCTGCAGCTTTGCTTAGCTATGGGCAAACCGGATTAGCAATGCTCCAATGTTCTTACAGCAAAGGTGACACACTCCTCTCTTGATGTCATCTTTATCTCAAGAGTACACCTCAGTGTTATAACGCTACACTGTGAGGTGCATCCTTACACCAGCGGGGAATCTGTGATTCACTATTACTCCTCTCATTTGCATGGCATTGCCTACTAATTCCTAGCTACCATGCGTAACACTGTCACAGCCCCTTAGCAGCCCTTGTGCCATGATGTGGTGTAGCATACTTGCCATTGACTATTATGGGGAAATCATAATATGTGTTACATTGCAGTTTTATTCTATATTTTTTGATTTTCCTTGCGATCCCATTTGCGCGCCGCTGCCCTGCGCTTCCACTTTGTGATAGTGCGAATAAAATATTAAATGTTATTTTTATATTTTGTATGTGTTTTTATGCCAATGGCTGTATATTTAGCCATTGGCATAGATTAACAATATAATACATGTGTTTGGTCAGCTGTCATGGCTCTGATTTTATGTCTGCAAAAATGTAAACCATTTTTTACGATTTACATTTCTGCATGCTTACACTATGCCTGCACGACTTCCTGGATCACTACATACCTTCATTTGCATGCTACACTGCTGCACATGGGGTAATTACCATACAGGGCCCGGGAGCTGTACAGGTGTAGCGTACGCAGGTAGTGCACGTGGAGACAGCTCGTACCTGGATCGCTCGCTGGCCATATTTGTTGTTGGAACACTGATGCTACGTCTGCATCTGGCGCAAGCTGCATGAATCCCGGGGATTGTCTTTACATATAAATATGCAAACAATACAGAACATGCTGAAAGAATTGAAAAAAACATAGACAGGTAGTGTTCAGAAAACTCTGACTTTAATCATTAACTGCTTTAACTAAAGAGATAAACTATGCCATTGAAAGTGGTCTTTCAGAATAAGAACACATTCTTATTGCTGGATTTAGAAACATATGCCACACTGCACTAGGCAAATTCACATAACAAGCAGCTACATGCAGATGTGGTTAGGCCAAATGATATGGTCAGCCACATCATAGAAAGCACCTCTTATGATAATGAGGCAAAACAAATGGAACATCAATTGAGAAATGTCTAAATGCCATGCACTAATATTCTACTCACTATAGATTTGAATTCTACCATAAGTTTTCAGATGGAGTACATCATGCAAATATATTTGGGACTGCAACAGCCATTTTTGATGTGTATCTACAGCTGGCTGTCTTTGTAACTGCTTGCCCAATGATGCACATTGTCATTCCTGGAGGGTCAGGATCATCCTGCCACAATTAATATTTTATACCTTCCATGACACTGACATAGTGGACCAGAATCATATAGTTAGAGACACCATGCAACAAATCATGGAAATGTGTTGGCCTCATCTGCAGCCCTGTGGTAGTGGTGGATTACCTATCCCAGTGGATTCCAAATTGTATGTTCCTCTACCTACATTAGCTACAGAGACCATTCAGCAACTTAATGAGAACACAGTGGAGGTGTCTTAGGTATCTTCATTAAGAATGCTCCATCATTTCCTTTATGCTATGTTGCATCATGCTGGTAGAGCATATGTGGTTCCCACATGTCAGAGGAGACAGCCTACACCTTGCAGGAGTACTGTGCTATAGCCAATTTCCCTGAGGTTCTAGGGGCCATAGACTGTACCCACATTGAAATAAAGATCTGACCTGTTGAAATGGAAATGAAGCACATGAACAAAAAGGGTATCACTCCATCAATTGCCAGGTGGCCTGAATGTAGAGGGTATAATATTCAATCTACATGCAGGCCACCCAGGCAGTTTTTATGACTCCCAGGTATGGCACACATGTGGTACACTTGTAACCTATATGAATGGCTTGTGAGAGGTGATTTCCCTGAAGGACATCTTGTGTGTGATGCTGGATATAACCTAGAATCAATTAAAAATTTGTATGATCAAACTTGAGCAAGGTTCGACCATGCACTATCACAAACCAGAAACATTACATAGCAATCTGTTTGGGCTGCTAAAGGCACACTTTCACTGTCTGAAAACATCTGCTGTATCCTGCAGTATAACCTCATCATGTGTCCTAAATACTAACTGTGTGTGTTATGTTACACAAAATATAATTAAGGAACAGTTAATGCAGGGTGGCCTCTTACAGGACCAGCAGTTCCCAACTTCACAGGCAGCAGATGCTAAGATTAATGAGGAGTCAGGAGAGGTGCCAGCAGCAGTGGATGACCATACCAGAGAGAGGTTGGCACAATATTCCATGGCATTGACAAAGAGACAGCATGGTGCACATAGCTTTTACAACATAACTATAAAAGAGTAAAGCAGTTAATCAGCTACACTATAGTAAAGGTGATACATGCACAAATACCAGACTTTGCTTAACCATGCATAGGCTGGCCATCCATGCTGTGCATCAGACACAGGCAACCCAAATAATGATGTACAAAGGGCAAGGCACATTTATCATCATTTGCATAGGTGAATAAGGGAGTACAGGGCTGCCATTAATCTTCTATCTGGATAGAGACCAATTTGCAGGACATAGACCAATTGACATAATGGTTGAGGTCTTTGCCTCCAATGCATAACGTGGAAGGTTAAGTCTTGACATCTGGCAAATGTCTGTGTGGATTTTGCATGTTCTGTCTCTGTGGGGTTCATCCCACCCCCCCAAAAAAAACATGCTAAGTTTTAACATCTCAAACTCACCCAAGAATGGAGCTATAGACAGCAGCAAGGTCTCTAAATGGTGCCCTATGGGGGAAGAGTTGTATACACCAACTGCTTCAGACATCTACACAGTGTCCTCAAGATATGGGAACATGGACCACAAACTGCACACTGTGGCAGGATTAGCTACTCAGTGGTGTAAAATATGGATCAAGATGATTCGGACATGTTGCCAAATGGGCATGGGTTTTTATCAGTAATAAGTTCATAGGTTCATAGGTAGGTACAAGGCTGTCAGCCCTAGGGCCTAAACAAGCCCATCCAAAAAGTCACTCAGGCTTTTGCCACCCAAGAAAATTATTTTCCTGTGCCACTGTCGAGCAGAGCCACAGAAATGATCCCCGGGGTGAATTTCCTATTTCCCATCCAATCATCAAGATTTTTCTTGAAGAGTACTAATGAGGAGCTTTGTTTGATATAGATAGGTAGTTTATTCCAGAGTATGGGAATTCTCTGGGACAGGAATCTACCCCTCTGGCATGTTCTGTTTATTGTGGTGACAAGGTTTAGGTCCCTAGAGCATGTAGCTCTAAGGGATTGGGAGTTCTTTAAGTGGAGCATGTCCAACAGCTCTGGGTTTGACATAGCTTTGTATGTTAGGCAGAGATCACCTCTGAGTAGGCGATATGCGATGGAGTAAAGCTGGAGTTTTTTGAGACGGTCTGCGTAGGGCATCTGTTTGAGGCCAGTAATCGTCTTTGTGAGGTATTTCTGTGGCCTTTCCAGTTGTTGTAGATGTCTTGTGAGGTACATACCAAAAGGGATGTTGTACTCTATAATGGGTCTAATGAGTGATGAGTAGAGGGGAACAATGACCTCTCTTTTTCTGGATGAGAAACCTTTTGTGATGAGGTGTGTCACATAGAAGGATTTCCTGACTACTGTGGCAATGTGATTATCAATGGAGAGACTACTTTCCACCTGTGTCCCAAGGTCTCTTATCACACTTTCAGTGTTAAGTATACTACCCCCTATGTTGTAGTTCATGGGTACAGAGTTTTTAACAAAGGGGATGACAATGCACTTTTTGGTATTGAGCTTGAGGTCATGGCTTTGACACCAGGCATCTGTCTCAGTGAGGCCCTTTTGTAGGATGCCCACATCGTTAGGAGTTTCGATTATGGCTCCTACTTTGAAGTCATCTGCAAACTTCATTAGCCAAAGACCTTCTGTGTTAGCCTGTACTTCAGAGAAGTAGATACCAAACACGAGAGAACCCAGGACTGAACCTGTGGTACTCCACTTGTCACTGGTCTGAAGTCGGATTTGGAGTCTGCTACTTTCACAGTGTGGGTTTTGTCAGTGAGCCATTTGGCAACCCATCTTGTGACATAGGGATTTATACCTAGTTTAGTGAGTGTATCTATAATTCCAGAGTGGGGGATGGTGTTGAAAGCCTTGGCAAGATCTAGATAGGCTGTGTGAACCACCTTACCCTCGTCTACGGCTTTGGTGACTGCTTCAAAGAAGTCTATCAGGTTTAGAAGACATGATCTGCCTTTTACAAACCCAAACTAGGCGGGTTTCAGAGTTTGGAGATTATCAATGTCTTTGTTTATAAGTTCCATGATGATACTTCCATGGCCTTGCAGACTAGGCTCATCAGGTTAATGGGGCGGTAGTTCCCGGAGTCCATAGTGGCTCCCCCTTGTGGAGTGGGATAACTGTCACTATGCGCCATTCAGCGGGCACAAAGCCTGAGGTGAAGCTATGATTGAACATGGTACTTAGCTGGGGTGCCAGTTCGTTCTGTAGTTCATGTAGAATGCAGCCTGGGATGTTGTCTGGTCCCATGGACGCTGTGTTCTTGGCTTTGGAGAGTGTGGTTTTTACTTGTGCAGCCGTGATTTCAGGAACTTTACATTTTTCCGGTATACAGATGGGCTCTTTAGTGGGTGAGAGGGGGTAAAGTTAGCACTGAACCTATCTGCCAGGATGTTGGCAATATCAGTTGGGTCTGTATATTTAGTGCCATTGTGCTGTAACTCAGAGCAGATCTGAGTGTTGCCATTGAGATTCTTGACATAGCTATAGAATGCTTTGTGGTTGTCTTTAGAATCAGGGACAATTTTGTTTTTGCAACTAGCTTTGGAGGATTTTATCAGGGATCACAGCTTCTTACTGAGACTGACCAGTTAGCTCCACCACTCATGGGATTTTACTCTCTTTTGCAAAAGCTTCTTCCTTCTGTTGTACAGTTTGTTTATGGCAGGGGACCACCAGATCAGCTTCCTTTTTTTGGAGGATAGCATCTTGGTTCTGTTTGGGATAGCACGATCCATGCACTCGTGTAAGTGCTTATAAAGTGCAATTGTGTAGGATTCAGTAGTCGTAACTGTATTGTCCATCTGCATGGGTATCAGTGGGTTGAGAATCCAACCTATGCCAGGGACATGGGACATATGCTAACAGTGGGAGGGATGTATGAGCCCTTTTGGCCAGTGTGTGCCCACTATAAAGCCCACCACTGCCAGGTCAATAAGCTACTGGCTGGCTGGTGTACAGTTGGCCAGCATGGTTTACCTTGGATAGCTCTGTTCAGTGAAAGCTGTATGCAAAGCCAATCAACCTGCCAAACATGAACTAAGAATTGCTACACTCAGTTAAGGAGGAGGCTGGACATCCTATGTTTCCAGGAGACAAGATGGAAGAGCAGTGCAGCAAAGACACTTGGCTTGGGTCCAGAGTGTGCTACACAGGAGGAGAAAACTAGAAATAATGTGGAATTGTGGTTATGGAGAGGGTTTAAAATCAGTGAGGGATGTCTTCAAAATTAGTGACAGACTCTTGGCAATCGGACTCCAGTGGAACGACAGAGCAATATTTATAATATTAGCCTATACCCCACAGCAGAGTTGTGATACTGATAAAAAGAGTGCATTCAGACAGAACTGGCTAGAACTCTCTAATTACTTAGACTACTTCCAACTTACCACAGCACACAGACTTGTATTTCACCAAAATAAATGTCCATCTCTAACAAACATCCTTCCCCCCTGCACCCCTAATAGACCTCTCAGATCTGAACATCAAAACCTAATTACTATCCACAAACCTAAACGACCTGCTGGCCAACTTCTCCTCTCTTTCTCACTAGGCAATAAATGGAATTCTCTCCCTTCCACACTTAGGACAATATCTAACTCAGACAACTTCAAAACCCAGCTTTTCACTCACCTGTCCTTCCAAACAGAAATGCACCTGTTTTTACACTTTCTAATTCTATTTAACAAATGCCCTGAGGAGGTTTTTCTCCTAAGTTCCTAATCTCTCTAATACCCCAATAACTATTTCCTTGAGTTGACTCAAGCTCTCTGCAATTGCTACTCAATACACAATTTCAACTTTGTAAATAGTGTAAATAGCATCTTACTTCAAATTATTGCATGTAAAGTGTTTCCTTCCTTACTTTAAATGATTGTGTGTATAATGTTTCTACACTTCAGTTGTAATGAAGGTATATTTCAAATGAATCTCTACAGTACAACCATCAGATATATCAAAATTATCTTTGTGGATCAAGCCTGATACTGAATGTACATATCTGTAAACTCTACTTTATCCTGTAACTTCCATACTTTTGTAACCTTACTGTTCTATGTTTTATGGAGCTTTTCTCCCCAGGTCTCCACTGAAAACAGGCACACTTGGGCCCAGTGGACTTCCCTGGTTACCAAACTGAAATAAATAAATAAATAAAAAACTGAAAACCACGGAGTCACCAATAAGTATCCAGTCACCTCTAAAAAGTGTTTATTACACAGCGAAAAACAGCAAACAACGTCAATAAAATATAAACGGTTAAGCGCTTTCACCCATCTAAATGGGCTTCTTCTTTGTCTGAAGCAAAAGTCCAGGAAGTCATCAAAATAAAGGAGGAGTGCAGGAAATAGTGTGAGATAGAAAAGACAGACCAGGGTAAGAAGGAATACTGGTTGGCTAACAAAGAGACTAAGAGAGCAGTTGCAGTAGTGAAGAATAAGGCATCAAAGGTACCCATCTAGCTTCTGGAAAGTTACTCTCTAGATGACACAAAGAAACTATATCAGATTGCATGGCAAAGACAGAAAGACAAAGAACATAGTCAAACACCCCTCATAGGGGATGAGATGC
>NC_056730.1:1042272967-1042345467 GCF_019279795.1 Protopterus annectens | reverse complement strand
ACATGTCTTGTTGGTCTCCAGAGATGGCAGCAGCAGCAAAGCCAACATCACCACATGAAGCATGCAGTACATCTCGGTCTCAGCCTGCCATAGTTTTTTCCATACCTCCTGCTGCCCTACCTGCACCACATGTGTCAAGTATGCCTGCACCAGAAGCTGGTACAGTGGTACCAGACAGTAGCAGTGTTTGTGTAGGTGACATCTTTATCACCCATCAGCAGCTGATAGACTTAGTATTACACACTCTTATCATGAAATTAGAAAGCAATTGATTATTTTTCTTGGTGTGTGATGCCAGTAGGAGGTATATCCCCACTCCATCTGATCATTAATTGGATTACCTTAAACTTTGACACCTCAACAAATAACATTCAACAGTTTGGCTTTACTCAACTAATTGATTCCCCTACAGAATATAGCAAACTGAATTCAAAGGAAACTACTTTGGAATGAACACTTGTACCACAACCAGAAATAATTTATCCTATGGGACATTACCTAACTCATTAAGTGATCTCCTTCCTACCTGTATAATTAGTCATTAAACCCATACTCTATCTACACATCAGTATCATGAGGTTCGAAACCTAACCAGTTTTCATACTGAAACCTTTATCAATACCCTGCAGCACTACAAATGGAATATACTGAAAAACCTTCCCTTGGACAAAGCTGTCTCTGAATTCAATCACACCTTCTTAAACATATTCAAATGAGTAGTTCTAATCAGACAAAAAGAATCAAAAGCAACCTTGTTCCTTGGCTTTTGAAATATATAAAACTGCTAATAAAAGAAAGGGGCAAAGCTTGGAAAAGTTACATGAAAAGTAAAATGCTTTCCAACTTGCTAGGGCTCAGACAACTAAAACATAAAGTTAAATATAACATAAGACTGGACAAAAAGTCCTTTAATACCAAATCCTAAGATAAACATAAGTCAAACTCAAAGGTCTTCTGGATATCAGTTTATAACCTCCTCAAATCAGGAAAAATCACATGACTACTCCTATTGCCCCAAACCAAAATGAAAGTATTGCCTCAATTTTCACCTCTCATTTTATTCAAATGGTATAGTCCCTAACCAAAACCACTACACCCAGCATGCTAGCTCCACCAATATGAACAAATAACATACTCACCTCTTTCTCACTTAAGTCAGTCTCCATATCTATTATCAAAAAACTCTTTGTGAAAAATTAAAACCCACCACTGTACTCCCTGACCAGCTCCCATTTGAAAGCATTAATATAGCCAAGGATGCAATAGCATACCCATTATCCATCCTAAAAAAACTGCTCAATAAATGCAAACTATGTACTGCTACTGTAGAAAAAGTCCTTCATCATACACTTGCATAAGGGTGGTCCCACCACAGACATCTCCAACAACAGACTCATTGCTCTTCTGTCACCTCTTGAAAATCCTGAAAAGGTATATCCACCCCAAGAAGTTCTGCAACACAATCTCTTCAATCCATCTTAACATGGCTTCAGTATCTTTCACAGTGTCACCACAGCCTTACTCAGTTTCATCAATACAATTAACCAGAATAGAAATTATGATAACCTTGTATTCACCCTCTTCCTAGACTTATAAAACACTTTCATTACTTTCAGTCACCAAAAATTCCTTCTCAGTCTTTTATCATTAGACCTCACCAATTCCACCCTCCTTCACTTCCACTGCTGTTTGACAAACAGGCAACAGGCTGTTAAACTGGGAAATGAATATTCCTCCTTGCCTATCCCTTGATGTGCCTCAAAGCTCAGTCCTAGCACATTCATGAACAATTTACATATTAAATGCCACAATAGTCCATTATGCTGATGACTCTACAGCTCTCTTTCACTGCACTGTCTCTCATCCTGGCTGTAGGGCCCACTTCGCTCACCCTCACTAGGCTTGGGCTCACTCCGCTCCACTACACTACCCCCATTCCCACCCACCCACCCACCCCCGCTTCCCTGTAAGATAAACCTAGCCAGCCCCTCCCCAACAACCAGTCCCACTTTTAGCATCCAGTAAATATTCTATTTCAACTGTAACCAAACACTCCCTCCTAATACTACACTACACCTACTTACACTCACAACTCCCACTGCTTTTTTTTTTTACCATATTTTCTCTCCTACAGGTATCTCTTCTCTTCAACCTATCACATTTCCCCATTCTACAGTTCTGCTTCTTTCTGAATATCCCTCCTCACAACACTATTAAAATATCCTTTCCTACTATTTACCCCATCACATACCATCCAACCACTATCTAGGTCTCTTTTTTTCCTCACAACATTATCACAATATCCTTTCTTACTATTTACCCCTCTACTTACTTGTACCCAACCACCATCTAGGTCTTTTTTACTAACTTACCTATGACACAATTCTACTATTACCCGCTGTTTCATCATACTCACATCCTTAGCTATGTCTACACTCTTTACAAGCTCATACACAAAATCCAATGCACTTCCCCTCATCCTGATTTCCCTGGTACTGCTAGCCCTTTATTCTAACTACACACAATATACCCTTCCCCGAAGGTACAACTCTCCAACTTTACCTTTCTATTACAATTGCCATCAGGGCAAGCCAACTATTTACATTTCCCCATACCTCTTTAAAAGCTCCCCAACTCTCCTCTTTCCTCTTCGATATTTTCAAACCCACACCTATATTTCTACCCTACTTGCTTATCACTAGTTATACTCTAAATTAAAATGTCTTACCCTCCACTGCCTTACCCATATCAAACTTCAATGTGACATCCATCCTAATCCAGGCCCAACACTCTCCAAGCCTTCTACACCCCCACCCAACTTTTAGCACAGATAACCCAAATAACTCCAGTCTTAACTGCCTCATTCCTATGAAAGTCAGAAACTCTGACCTTCTCATCATTAATGCCAACCCGAGAAGCCTAATAAACAAACTCCATGAGTTTCATGCTACTATAGCCCTCTAATCCTCCAACATATTTGTCATTACTGAGACTGGGCTTAAGCCTCATACTAAATCTGAAGAACTCTTACCTAGTGGATATAGCATCCTTAGAACTGATAGTGTAACTAAATGTGGATACAGCATTGCCATATTCTTTAAAGAAAATCTTAATTTAGTACAACTCAACTCTTCCCCACCTGACATCCCTGACTTAGAAATATCAATAACACATCTAGACTTAAATCACCATAAGACAATTATCCTTATAACAATCTATCTCCCCTTTGCAAAAAAAAAAAAAACAGCATATTGAAAACATACTTGAATGGGCCACTATAAACTTTAGTCATGAAACAATAATATTTGGAGACTTTAACCTCAACTGGTACACCTGCTCCACCAACCCCCCAACTAATTTTATTAACTTATTTAATTTCAGTCAAGTAATCAACCATCCCACACGCATTGACAAGCACACTAAAAGACAATCCACCCTTGACTGGACCTCGATTAATAAATCTAATACTACATACGATGCTTGGTGTCTCCCAGATACATTAAGCAATCATTTTCCTACCTTCCTGATTTGGAAAAATGTACAAAAATCCTCTAACATCTCATTTCATTTCATTTGCAACAAAAAACAATTCTCACCAACATTTAACTCAAGGCTCCTACAACATGATTGGACACCTCTGTAATATCTTCCACTTGATAGTGCAGTTCAATATTTCAATAGCTCTTTCCTACAAATACTTAATGAATTAGCCCCAACTAGAAAAATTTGCACCAAAGCCAAGCAACTTCCTTGGCTATCAAAAGACACACCTTACTTACTAAAACAGAAATACAGAGCCTGGTCTCTCTACAAAAATAGTCAACATAAGGAGGATCTCTGTGTCTATAAGCAACTAAGAAACGAATAAAAAAAAAACAAATTAAACAAGACAAAAAAAGCCTACTCCCAAGCCAATCAGCTAAAATACCAGAACAACCCTAAAAGATTCTGGCAAACAATAAATCTCATTCTTTCTCCAGGAAAACCTACTACCCCTGCCCCAACACTAACCAACCAAAATGTCTGTATTGCAGAACAATTTAACTCCCACGTTATCATGTCTATAACCTCTCTACTCAATAAAATCCCCAATGCACCTCTGACCATATCAGAAACTTCCATTAATAAGTTTACCCTTCTCCATCTCAAACCAATTCAAACTAGCTATGTAAAAGCACTACTCCCCAAATTAAAACCTTGCACATTAGCTGCAGACCAGCTACCTGCTTACTTTCTACAACTAGCTGCTACTTCCATCACTTACCCAATATCCATCCTCATCAACCGCTCTATCTCTTATCAATATGTACCACTCCTCTGGAAAATATCACATATAATTCCATTGCATAAAGGTGGTCCCCCTACAGACATAACTAACTACAGACCCATAGCCATACTGTCTCCACTTGCCAAAATCTTAGAAAAATGTATACACAAACAACTCCTAGACCATTTTCTATCAAACAATCTATTATCCAATACACAGCATGGTTTCCGGCCTAGGCATAGCACTAGCACAGCCTTAATCAGCTTTACTGATACTATAAATCAACTTAAAAACAAGAAACATCTAGTCTTTGCTACCTTCCTGGACATGTCAAAAGCATTTGACACTGTATCACATCAACTACTTCTTAACAAACTAGCTTCCTATCATTCCAGCCCAGTAGCCCTAAAGTGGTTCCAAAACTATCTGTCTGATAGGAAACAAGCCACTTTATGGAAAAGCAAACTCCCCCCCCCCCAACTCCCAATAACTGTTGGAGCCTCACAAGGTTCAATTCTGGGGCCACTTCTATTCACAGTTTTTACTAATGATCTTAATACTGCAGCAAACTTAGCAGTAATTGCACAATACGCTGATGATACTTCCATAATCTGCTCAGTCCCCACAATCACAGAGCTCCAAGGAAAAACCCAGTCAGCCTTCCAAAAAATTGAAAGTTACCTCACAGCCCAGGAACTTATTCTAAACCCCAAAAAAACAAACTCATGGTTTTTCAGCATACCCTGACAGCCAGTAATTTAGCCGCATCTGTATTTCCTCTTCCAATGTCACTAAAATACAGCCCGTTGAATATATTAAACTTCTCTGTGTCACAATTGATAGTGGACTGAAGTTTGACAAACACCTAGCACTAACTATTAAAAAGGAGCATGTCAAGCTAGGCTCACTCTACAGGGCCAAAGTATACCTCACTGACCAAGCTAGACTCACAAAAAACAGAACCCATATATTATCATCCCTTCTATACTGCTCTCAAATATTTACCAATCTTCACAAATCTGACCTAAATAGACATGAATCTTGCTATAACAAAATTTGCTACCAGTCAATCCAATAAATCTTATCACTGCACTGCCCTTCACCAGCTAAATTGGTTAGAGCTCCCTCAATTACTTACCCTGAATCACTTACTAGCTGCACACACAGTCATATACAAACCTGGCAACTGCCCATCACTATCAAATCTTCTTGAACCCTACTGCAATCTAACTTCCCTTAGGTCTGCTGAAAAATACTCTTAAAGGTTACCAAAGCACAAAACTCATATAGCATCTCCTTGTACTCCCATATTATTGCCAAACAATGGAATTCTCTTCTACAACATATTCTCTTAATGATACACAAACGTTTAAGCTTACCCAGGCTAATCATCTCAACCCACCAAGTTTCCACCTCCCTTATTCATATTAGTCTATACCTCCTGTCTTTATGAGCCTTCTTATACTCAAAACATAACTTGTAAAAAAAAAATTGTACGCTAAAACTGTTGTAATTCTTGCTTACTTTATAGACAGCTTGTATTTGAAACTTCTAATTTAAATGAGATGTGCATGGTAAAATGTTTTGTTTAATTTTGCTTGCGTTGTAGACACCATGTTAAGAACCTTGTAATTTGAAATTCTGTTTACAACTTCTATTTGCATTTGCATGAATATTTATGTTCTATTTTTTCTTTCTAAATTTCCTTATCTCAAATATCTCAGATCTAAAACATTCTATGTAACCTACCTGGAGGTTTTCTCCCTGGGTCTCCACTGAAAACAGGCTTCTGGCCCAGTCGGACATTACCCGGTTAACAAATGAAATAAATAAATAAATAAATATGAACTACTAAAGACCTTGTTATTCTCCAAAAACATACACAACAATCTTTCTCTTATCTTGAAACCTGGCTGGAAAACTCCCAGCTCCTTCTCAATGTCAAAAAACCAATACTCATGTTATTCACCCCAAAACAGTGCATCATCCATAAAGAACTATTCTCTATCATCGCTAAGGAGAGTACAAATCTAAATCAGGTTAGGCAAACCAAACTGCCTGGAGTTATTTTAGGCAACCAACTGAAATTCAAGAAACTCATACTGCAAGTAGTGAAAAGATGTACAAAAATAGGCAGTTTCTACTAAACTAAGATTTTCCTCTTAGACACAGTCAGAAAAAGAATCTCCTCTACCCATCTGTTCCAAACCATACAATCTACTTCTACAGTTCTAACCAGCTAAAGCCCCACAGCAACCCATAAACTTCAACAATGCCATAATAAAGTTGTGAAAGTTGCCACTAATCTGCCTCAGAACACACACCACTGCTCACCACTCACAGTCTTTAACTGTTTAGAGCTTTCACATATGCTTACCTACACACAACTACCGATAATCCATAAACTACTCAGTAAACCACAACAGTGCCCAAGCCTTGAATCACTCATTCATACACCCTTAAGAGAAATCATTCTTTTGGGGAGAAACTGCTAATTATGATATCTAAATCAAAACTGCAGCATGTGATACTCTGTGTTCTAACTGTAGCGCTAGGAAGCAGAACTCTCTTTTCCTCTCATAAAGACAAATTGAAAATCTAATTCCTTTAACACTGAACATAAACAGCATCTTATGAATATTTGGCTCTGCTTTTGTGAAACTCCTGGCTAAATTATATGCTAAAGGTCTGCTGCACTTCAATATGTATCATATTCTGTATGATGGAACCTACAGTTTGTATGAATAAGCTATGCTATATTATTTAATGTCTTAATATCTGAATATGGTATAATTCTATTTCTCACTACCCTATGTTTTTCTTTCCGAATGTGTGTTTATATTATTGTTTGCATTGTTATTTTAAGTATATCTGAATGTCTTATGTAATGCTATGCAATGTTTCTATCAGAATAACTGAGCTGTGCTTGTCAATGCATTGGACTGCACAGTGGCAGAGCGGATAGTGTTGTCCTTTTCAGCAAGAGGTTTCCTTGTTCAGTTCTCACCTGGAGTGCCTTCTGTGTGGAGTCTGCATGTCCTCCCTGTGTTGCCGTGGGTTTTCTCCAGCTTTCTCCCACATTCCAAATACATGCAGTAGGTGGTTTGGTTGGACATTCTAAATTGGCCATAGGTGTTAATCTGCATGCAAGTGTGTGTTGTGGATGAGCTTCTGCAGCAGGGCTAGCCACCCAGTGGTGTATACCTTTGTCTAGATGATTGTTAATGTTGAAGTGACACCCCAGCCCCATGTGCAAAAATGAGAAAAGTGGTTGTGGATGGATGTAACTCGCTGAACCTTTTTTTCCACAGACCTCTGCTTAAAAAAGGCTTCTGCCCAATCAGACTTTCCCTGTCAACAAATGCAAGCAATAAATAAATAAATAACTATCATAAACAGAAGATTGGATTCTCATATTGGCCACATGTAGACCATGTTGCAAACCCAATGGAGAGAGTACTTGGGGTGCTGAGAAATCTCCCATTGGGTCCCAGCTAGCAGACATTTCATCTGCAAATACTCAATCCTGTCCATGCCCACCTCTCTTGGCTTAACAGTCCTTCCCTCATTGCTGTCTTCCATTTGTTTGTCTGATGTCTCCATCAACATTATGTTCCCCTGACTCACTGTGCTACATCACACACTGTTAATCTTGTCTGTCTTTCTCTGCTACCTAATCTACTCCTCTTATCTCCTTATTTCCTTAGCTCCTTCCAGACCTTTCCCAGTCTCTTAAAAAATGGGCACCTGTTCTACTAAGAAAGTTTATTCCTCCTGTGCCACCGCCATCCTGATCTTTCCTTATTTGTACACAAACTTTTCTACCCTTTGTTCTGCCTATTTTCATCTTTGCCCTGTACTTCTATTTTCAATCTTTAATGGGCCTTCCAATCTTAAAGGGCCCTAAATGTACTCCCTCTTTACTAATAACTTACATACTTCTACACTACGTGCTTCAGTCATCCAATATGCGGATGATTCTACACTAATATGTGCTGCTTCTTCTCTTCAAGAACTCCATTCACAAACTCACCCTTCCCTTCTTTTGAAAAATGGGTTACTAATTCCCAACTAATTCTAAACCCAAATAAAACTTAACTTCTGCTTTTCCTGCCTACAGGATATACACCACCCACTCTCCCTTTTAATATCATATCCAAGAATAATACAATAATCTCTCCTGTTACTTGCACTAAACTACTAGCGGTAGAGACTGACTGCAATATGAAATTTGACATCCACATCTCCAACATTATAAAGAAAGTGCATAAAAATGGGCCTTCTATACAGAAATAAACATTTATTTATTTATTATTTATTTTATTTATTTACATTTGTTTACCGGGAAATTCCGACTGGACGCAGGTCCTTTTTCAGCGGATGCCTGTGGAGAAAAGCTCCATATCATGTACATGATAAATAGAGATACAAAGTTGCAGCAATAGTAAACAACGTTACAGGTTGTTGGCTTTAATACAATAACAAGATATTATCAACAGTATATACAGTAAATGTTTGAAGTTAAGATAGTTTCTTGTCATTTATAATATTAGTAACAAAGTTGTCAGAAAAGATTTTAAAGTATGTAAAGACAACTAGCTAATTCTGACTGTGATTAGTAGTGGTGGTAGTATAATTGGGTTAAGAGTCTAGGTGGGGGGGTAAGGGTGGGGGTGCTAGTCTGGATTAGAACAAGGACAAAGCCAGTACAAATTTAAGTGGAATTTGAGCGCAGTCTTAAAAAGGCTGCTGGAAGGTAGAGTAGTTATAGAGGGTGGACGATCATTCCAAAGTTTAGATATGGTACATGAAAATATGGCTTCGCCTGCTGCATTTTTGGGTTTGATAACAGTGATTTGATTTTTGTTGTTTGATCTTAGGGGCCTAGTGGAGTGATAGGTTTAGAGAAGGGTTTGAAGGGAAGGGTTTGAAGGGAAGGGATGTTAAGGGGGTGGTTGATAAGTTTATGAGCGAGGCTGAGTTGATTAAAGTGAAGGAGTTGTGGAAGTTCTAGCCAGTTTAGTCCTTTAAGGGAGATACAATGATGGCTGTGGTAGGAGGTTCCAGTGGCAAATTTAGCAATTTTGTTGTAACAAACATCCAGCTTATGTAGGCCTGTCTGTCTAAGTTTGGTAAGTATGGGGGATGCATAGAGTAGAGTGGAGATTAGCTGGGAATTGGCTATGGAGATTCTAGCTGCCTTGGTTAGGAATTAGCGGCTTCTGTATAATGCGCCAAATTTCTTGTGAACTTTTTTTATTGTGAGAGATATGTGTGTGTCAAATCTAAGTTTGTTGTCGATTTCCACACTGAGTAATTTTGTGTGTTCTGATGGAGAGATGATGGTATTGTCATTGGCGAGAATGTTGAAGTGGGGGTGTTTTGGGTGGCTTTGGAAGGTTGGAACAGGAGAAGTTTTGTCTTACTTGGATTGAGTAGGAGCTGAGCATTGGATAGACAGCTTTCTACAGAAGATAATGATTCCTGTGTGGTTTGTTGTAGTTCTGGTAGAGTGGGGGGCAGAGCCGATGAGAGTAGAGTAATCTGCGTACTGTATAAGAGATGGTTGTGTGGTGGCAGTATGTAGGTTGTTAGTAAAAAGTGAGAATAGCAGAGGGCCAAGGATAGACCCTTGGGGAACTCCGAGAGTAACTGGGAGGTGAGGTGATAGGTTATCATCCCAGATTAGTGATTGCTGGTGTCCGTGTAGATAGCTGTGGAACCAGTTGCAGGCTGGTTGTGAGAAGGAGAGGTTGGGAAGAGTAGTGAGTAGTAACTCATGAGATACCATGTCAAAGGCCTTTGAGACATCTAGAAATACGGCAGTAAAGAAGAGGCCATTGTTTTTGTGATGAAGTATAGTGTTGGGGAAGTAGAGCAGAGTGGAGGTAGTGCTATGATATGACCTGAAACCATGTTGGGTTTTGGAGAGGAGATTATTAGCCAGGAGGTAGTTGGAGACCAGGGTGTTGATACATTTTTCAAGTATCTTGGAGAGAGGGGAAAGAATAACAGTGGGGTGGTAATTGGAGAGGTCAGTGGAGGGGGTGCCTTTGTGGAAGGGAATTATGTGGGATATTTTCCATATTGAGGGAACATAGCCTTCTGTTATGGAACGGTTGATTAGAATTGAAATTGGGTAGGCTAGTTTATTAGCTGCAATTTTCAAGTATTCTCACAAAAAACACTAAAGCCACAATTGCATGCACTCATCTCATCTCATCACTTCTCTGTGCATTTTCACTGTTCACTAATCTAAGAAAAACTGACATAGCAAAACATGAGTCCTGTTACAACAAAACTGCTAGGTTTGCCACAGAGTCTCCAAATAGGTTACATCACTGTGCTGCCGTAAAGCTACTCATTTGGCTATAACTGCCCCAACTCCTCCTCTACAACTGACTTGCTCTAGCCCACAAAATCTGTATCACCCTGATAACACCCCTGCAATGCAGGGACTAATTCATACTCACTCCAGCTATAGGACTCTCCGCTCCAGTAATAAATTCCTCCTAGACATTCCCAAAACAAATAATACTGCTGGTGAAACCCTGTTTACAAATTCTATAGCTAAAATATGGAATACACTACCCATAAACCTGACAACTATATCCTCCATAACACAATTCAATAAACACTCAAAACTTACTTGGCATATAAACGGCTCACTTATGCAACAATCCTTGCTACGCTGGACCCTCATCCTCTTAGGCTATCCTCAGCTTTTTTTCTATTACTCCTCTGCAAACATAATAGTGAGCAAATTATCTACTTTCTATCCTCTTCTACCTCTCTCATCATCTCCATAGTTTGGCCAACACAACTAAATAACATTTGTAAAATTCTTATTGTTCTTGATTTTTATTGTTTTGTCTGTAACACTTTTACTTACTGTATTGCTCTATATCTATCTGCCATACTTAATATTAGATATGCACTATATGTTCTCTCATTCTTGTATCATAATGCACTTTCTGTATTTGTATACGTTATGTATGTAGTGACCATGTATATATTATGTGTATCTTGCAGCATATCATCATACTTTATAGTTCAATATAATGCTTACTAAATGTGGAACTTTTCTCCCCAGGCCTCCGCTGAAAAAGGACTTGTGTCCAGTCAGACTTTCCTGGTAATCAAATGTAAAATAAAATAAATAACATAAATAAATAGTGTGATCCAAAAATAGATAAGTACACCACACAAACCCAAAATGAGTTTATAATAAAAATTATCTTGCAGTGGTCAAACAATGCATGACAAAATGCAAAGAGCACCATTGATGACCATATATAACCAATGAGAAATTGTGCTTCTTTTTGTATAGCAAAAAATGAAGTCTATTCTATTTGCATTGCACTACAGATATTATCAGATATACAAATGAGCTGAATACTGTTATACAGCAGTTGTCAGGAAATAGAGTAAAGCTTATGCTATCATACATACTGTTGTCATGGCTCATTAATGACTGTATTGTCAACTGTCAATCCACAGAATGCAATGTTCCACTCCACATATGGTTATATTTATTATTTTAGTTTTCTGCCTTCATTCTGGCCATGTGTAACATTCATCTAACACGTGATTAAATGACTTCTTTTTTTAAACACCTACGATATTTCACTTAATGTTGTGCTTAAGAAGCTGTTACTAGAGAAAAGTCTTGAGTTCATCTTTTTTGAGACCCGACTTTTGTTTACTGCTTCTATTCTGTTGCTCTGTATAATTACTCTTATACATGTTTCTCTGACCCCTTCAGCATGACTACCATAATATATATAACACAGTTAATGCTGGGTTTAAATGACTCAACATGGGAAGTCTTGACTTTGATTCACTTAAGGCGTCTTTTCTGTTGTTGTGCAACACATCTCTGATATGATTTTCTCTGACCTCAGTATGACTCTTGCGATAAGTCACATGGTTAATGCTGTCTGTACAAGAATATCACTGAACTGGGTAATGGGTTGAAATCCATTCTGGGTTGCTATTTTGTTTTTCTTTATCTTTACTGTTAAACTGCAGGTACACTGATAAATTAGAATCTGATCATGATGTCAGGAGTGATGAAGGTTGGTACATCATGAATTATACTGTATCCCTCTATCCTGTATGAGTTTCACATTTTGTCTGTGTGCAGGTATTTCAGGTGGATATCTGTGTATTTGACATACTTGGCTCCTCACTGTGATCTGCACCCTTACTGTATTCACCAGCTCTGTTTGCAGTCTTCTGTCAGTTTCTTTTATTTTCATTCCTACTACTATCTCCACACTCATCCCTTACCAATTATAGTCTTACTTTGGTCTGTAAAACTATCTTTAGTTCTGAGTCACAACAGTAACTTAACACATGAGTATTCATCTGTGTGCATGCGTGTGCAATGACTACTCTAGACACTCATGCACTCAGTGTTTATAGTAGCTGCTCATACTTTACTTTGGCTGTGGGTTGGTAAAACATGATCTCCCCATTGGCCCCTACTGTGGCCACAGCAGGAGCTGCTTGTCATGCAAACTGGCTTAGCTGCATACATTCCTAGTGAGCCTCTGGGTACATCATGCATGCTTGGTAAACAGAAATGACTTAGTCTCAGTCACGGACACTGTTCTTGTGAAACCCCAGATTAGAGTTCTTGCAGGCTGTTGATCAAAAGCTCAGTTCTATCCCAGAAATATGCTCCAGCAGGTAGATCCAGTGACTGAATTGCCACATCGCCCTCAAGTAACAGTCTATCTCTGTTTATATCAGTGCCAGACAGTATTTCCTGTGAATATTTTTTGCTTTGATTTAAATATTGGAAGATGCTTACTGATTTTTATATTTACCTTTTTAAGTGGGAATGATCAGATTTAGAAAATTAGAGTCCAAAAAAAAAAAAAATAACTTTGATCTAATGAGGATTTCCAGAAAGCATTAATATTGCACACTTTGTGAAACAACGATTAGTTTCCTTTTTAAACTGAAATACATTTTGACAGAGGCAAATGAAATATATGCCATTTTACACATTTTCTTTTACATATTACAGTTTATTGAAAAGTCTGTAGAGTGCAGTTTCTTGTTATTTGTTTAACCTTTAAACAGTTCCTTGCATATTTTAATTTGATATAGTTCAATCTAATTTACTTCTCATGAATTTTCCTTTGGAAGAACAGTTACACTATCATTTATTATAATTTTCCTCACAAACCTCCGCAGTAAATCATTCTACCCAGTTGCCATTCTTAATCAACAAATACAACTAAACAAATACATATATTGCCAGATTATTCCAGCATATGACAAGGGATCTACAACTAGACTTTTCAGCTAGATAATGGGAGATGATTTCTTCGGTTTTACAGATGCTCTTCCTGAATGGCAGAGAGAGTTGCAGGCATATTCAGAAATCCCTTTTCTAAACTATGAGCAGCCATATGTTTTCTGGTGGATGAGTGGGTTTCTTTAATGTATCTATGAATTACAGAGAGTAATACTTTGAATTTTACTTGTACATGTGCAATGCAGATCTCCACGTAGTAGTACAACTTCCATGAAAAGATATGTGCGGTCTTTGAGAGGGGATTTGTTATGTATTCTTAAAGTGAGACTTCCCCGTTAATATATATAATGGCAAGGACACTTGGAGTGGTGTCTTATGGAGGAATGGCATCAATGAACTAAGTGTTTGTAGTGAGTCAATAGTGGAGTTTTGAGTAACTCAAAGATTCATCCAATGTGAAAATCTTG
Organism: Protopterus annectens; assembly: GCF_019279795.1. Classification (NCBI taxonomy): domain Eukaryota; kingdom Metazoa; phylum Chordata; order Ceratodontiformes; family Protopteridae; genus Protopterus; species Protopterus annectens. The sequence goes on along the minus strand of NC_056730.1, from coordinate 1,042,331,462 downwards.
CTCAAATACAAGGAGGCTTGTAGGTGGACTTAGTAAGGGCATACCGACTACCTTGTACCAAAAGTCGATTTACTGATTTTGTGTTCATGACATCAGAACTGTTGTTCTGTGTATTCCAGTAAAACCAGAGTCAAAACTGTCAAATGATCCTTGTGAAGAGTTGAAATCAATGACTGAGCCACCAGCTAGACAAATGTGGAAAAAGAAAATTAACAGGCATTTTGAGAAAGTCTGCCAGTGGCTTCTATGTGAGATGAGTTTAAGTAATGTTAAAAGTTTGAATGTGTTCTGTATGAGACAATGGATAATGAGTCCAAAAAGACCATGTTCAAGATCTCAATAGCTGAGATGGCAGCAAAAATGTTTTGGTAAGAATGTGGTTGTGCTTGTCATGGAAGTTACCATAGAACCTCAGCAGTAAGGGAAACTGACAAGCTGAAGGAGAAAGTTTCTCAGGCTATATTTGCAAAAGGCTCTCAAGTCTGCTGAGGGGTACAATTAGATCTGGAAAGGCACAGCAGCAGTGCTTGCTAAAGTTAAAGCTAGGCCATGAGCTAAGATTAGGAAGACCACAGAAAACAATCATTGGATGGTCTCAAAGGTGTCATTGCAAGCTGTTATGTGCCTTTGGTGAATGGGAGGGCATCACTCTGGCTGTGGAAAGGAAGGGTGGAAAATAATCATTAGTGGATACTCTGTATAGTGACAGAAGGATTAATCTGAGGAGCATTATAACTCATCATAGATTCCCTTCTATCATAAGGCATAGCTGGTTCAGTCCACCACTGTAGCTTAAATCATTGATAGGAGCAGTAGTCTGCATTGGTGTTAAGACTGCAAGCATGATAAGACCCAGAAGTAGATGTAATCAAACCAGACCAACTGAGGAAAAAGGTTAGAATACCCCTTTGAGGTTTCTAGGAAAACGTAAATGATGCTTCTAGACTGGCAAATGAGGTAGTGGTCAGAATTTATAAAAAAAGGAGTCCACAGGGTGTAAACCAACTACTGGGGGGGAAGATCAGAATTAATTAATTAATTACTAATTAGGTGATTCAGTTTTAGTTAACCAAGTAGGTGGACTTGTCCAAGGCTTATTCCAGATCTGAGCCTTAACTTGCAGGTCCTCTTTTCTTCTAATACGTGGATTAATAAAGAAGACAGCTTACTGTCTTTCTGATTTGTGGAATCATTGTTTCACTATATCGTGTTGCTGATTTTTGGCTCTGATGGCTTGTCCAATTACTTTTTTTCAGCCATGATTCAGGTCATAAAAAGAATTTCATACTAGAAACAAACAATATACTGTTTAAATATTCAGACTGTTGCAAGATGCAACGTATGTAAAGAAATAATATTAAAAAAATGACAGGTTCAGAAGTATGTAAAATTCTACAGGTAATGTGTTAAATATTGTGAATAAATCAGGTACATACCAAGCTATGTAGACTACAATAATAGAACAACAGAAATAAATGTACAGTGCTCACCTTAATTGTACCCTCTATGGGAAGTTTGTTAGCTGGAACCATAAGAACTTAAAGGGATATCATTTATATACTGATGTTGATAACTGTATTTAAGCAATAGCATTTCCCTTTTCTGTGAAGCAGTGACATTATTATATTTCACTTTTTTAGTTTGGCTCTATAGCTTAAATAATTGGTTTCACTGGCTCCTTGTTTGTAAGTGCAAAACTTTGATGGTGTGATTCCTAACATTTCCAAAATGTAAATGCTATTTTGACAACAAATGGTGAATTGTGAAACCTGCTGTGATATGTTTAAAGCATTTTGCTGCACGTCTGATGAGGGGAGGGGGGCATTGCACATGACATAGACCTGCTACTTTCAGGTACTAACTCCAAGACTGTTGCACCTTGGAGTAAGGTATACCCCAAGAAATTGTAATTGAGGAATTAATGCATATTCACCCTAATTGCACATAAGTTGTCTCTGTGCTGAGGATCTCAGTTATGTTTTTCAGACATCCATTGAGCACACTGCTTCCTTTCATATTTTAGCTGGAAGACAATTCCAGCAGGTGGCACAAATTTATAGGTTCATAGGTGTTTACTAGGTTAACAGCCACAAGGGCCTTTTTAAGTCCAGCCATGCATCCCAAATCTCTGACAAGTTATGGTACACTATATAAGTGTAAGCAGGGGCTTGGAAAGTGAAACATTTGGGAGATGAACTGTTTACTGACTGCTTGTGGCCATTAGAGGCATGGGTGCTAAACCAGGGATGAATTTCCTGTTCCCTAACCAACTGTCCAAGTTACACCTTATTTGGGTTAGAGAGGAACTCTGCTTCACATGGATGGTGAGCCTGTTCCAGAGAAGGGATAGTCTCTGGGATAAATACTTGTCTGGGCAGCTTGTCCTGTTTATATCACAGGAAAGGATTAAGTCTTTAGAATGAGTAATTCTGGTGCTGTATGTTTTGTGGATATGCATGAGGTCCATCAATTTGGGGTCTGGCAATGCCTTGTATGCCAGGCATAGATCTCCCCTCAACAGCATGTAAGAGACAGAATACATGTCCTGAGGCAGTCTGCCTAGAACATGCTACTTACACCCTGCATTCTTCTAGTGAGGAAACTCTGTGGACATTCCAGTTGCAGGATATGCCTGGTTATGTAACTACTAAATGGGGCATTGCACTCAATGATAGGTATAATGAATCCCAACTACAGTGGAACAATGACTTCCTTGGACCTAGATGCAATACCTTTGTTTATAAGTTGCACAACATAAAATAATTTCCTCACTACCATGGACATGTGATGGTCAAAGGCTAGATTACTGTCTATGTGTGTCCCCAAGTCCCTGACTGCTTAGCCTCCCTGGGAAAGCATTTGTCAGATGGCTTTAGGAATTTTCATGGGCTAATCAAGACCTTCTTGGGGAAAAATACAAATTCTTTGAAGGGTAGGAATTAACCAGCTGTTTAAATGTGTGCAATTGTATACGAGTAGTTGGAAGTTACTCATCCAGTCTACGGTTGCTTTCTGGACATGGATAAGTCTTATGAATGCTAGGCCCAGCAAAAGCTGTGGGAGATCTGTGGAAGCATTGGGCACCCATATAAATAGACTCCCATGTCAAGCCGTCTCCCATGAAACTGAGGAAGGTGACAGTGATGACAACTGTGAGGGTGAGGAATATATTCTTACTGTTCCCACACTTGATGTGCATGTGCCTCCAGTGTCCCCTACATAATCCCTACTCATAGTGTCCTCCAACCTTTTGTGTCCATCACCATCCCTCTGTCTTGCTTGTCCTGTTTGTCATAGGTTCATAGGTTCATAGGTTCGTACTAGGCTATCTGCCCTAGGGCATTTATAAGCCTAGCCAGAGTGTATGTGGCTTACACCACCCCTTAGGATGAGAATACTACGCCCTTTTAGGGTTTAGTTTACTATGCCTCTGTCTAGTAGTGACACAGAGATGACCCCCGGGGTAAACCTACGATCTCCCATCCACTCGTCGAGATTTCTCTTGAATAGAGTCAGTGAGGTGCTCTGCCTAACATGGACTGGGATTCTGTTCCAGAGTGTAGGGAGCCTCTGGGTTATGAATCTGTCCCTCCAGCACATTCTATTTATTTCTGTGTTGAGGTTTAAGTCACTTGTTCTCGTGGCTCTGATGGATTTGGATTTTCTGAGGTGGAGCATGTCCATTAATTCAGGATTGGACATGGCCTTGTAAGTCAGGCACAGATCACCTCTGAGTAGGCGGTATGCGACTGAATAGAGCTGGAGTTATTTCAGTCGGGCAGCATATGACATATGTTTAAGACCCTTTATCCTCTTGGTGAGGAACTTTTGGGGTCTTTCCAACTGCTGCAGGTGTCGGGTGAGATACATCCCAAATGGGGCATTGTACTCAATCATTGGCCTGATAAGAGAAGAGTACAGGGCACAATGACCTCTCTTGATCTAGATGTGAAACCCTTCATGATAAGGTGGGCAATATAGAAGGTCTTCCTAACCACTTTGGCAATGTGAGTGTCAAATGAGAGGTTACTGTCAACCTGGGTCCCTAGGTCCCTGATTACCTCTTCCGGACTTAATGGATTACCACCTATGTGGTAATTTGTCGGTACCTTTTTTTCCCAAAGGGTATGACTATACATTTTTGGCGTTCAGCTTAAGGCCATGGCTCTGGCACCAATTATCCATTTCTATGAGGCCTCTCTGAAGGATGTTTGTGTCCGCTGGAGTATCAATTATGGCGCCCAGTTTGCAGTCATCTGCGAACTTTGTCAGCCACAATCCTCCTATGTTTGCCTGTACCTCGGAAAAATAAATGCCGAACAAGAGGGGTCCCAGGACTGAGCCCTGTGGGACACCGCTTGTGACTGGCTTAGAGTCTGACATAGCTCCAGCAACTCTGACCCTGTGGGTTCTGTCCTTGAGCCAGTTTGCAACCCATCTTGTGACATATGGGTTTACATTTAAGCTGGTGAGTTTGTCTATGATGACCGAGTGGGGTATTGTGTCAAAGGCTTTTGCAAGGTCAAGGTAGGCTGTGTGAACTGCCTTTCCCTCATCAATGGCCTTAGTGACTGTTTCAAAAAAGTCGACCAAGTTCAAAAGGCAGGATCTGCCCTTGACAAAGCCAAATTGGGTAGGATCCAATGTCTGTAGGTCCCCAATGTCTTTGTTTATGAGTTCCATAATGATCCTCTCCATAGCTTTGCAGACCAGGCTCGTCAAGCTTATGGGGCGGTAATTTCCAGGGTCTGTAGAAGCACCGCCTTTATGAAGTGGGACCACTGTTGCCGTACGCCACTCTTTGGGTACGTATCCTGTGCTAAGGCTAAGATTAAACAGCAGCCTTATGTGTGGGTTTAGTTCCTCTTGGAGTTCATGTAGCACACAGCCCGGGACACCATCCGGTCCCATTGATGCTGTGTTTTTAGCTTTAGAGAGGGCGGCTCTCACCTGGACATCTGAGATGTTAGGGAGGCTACACTCTGCTGGGATAGTTATTTCTCCTTTTGGGGGAGGAGGAGAAATTTGCACTGAACCTGTCTGCCAGAATGTTGGCAATGTCAGTGGGTTCAGTGTATTTTGTGTCATTTTGGACTAACTCTGAGCATATCTGGGAGTTTCCACCCAGGTTTCTAACATAGCTAAAGAAGGCCTTGTGATTGTCTTTTTGTGTCTTTTGCGATTTTTCTCTCAAAGTTGGCCTTGGATGATTTTATGAGTGATCGTAGTTTTTTGCTAGTACTGATCAGAGATGCCTTTCCTTTTAGGGATTTTGCTCTGTCATGTAGTAGCTTCCTCCTCCTGTTGTAAAGTTTGTTTATGGCTGGGGTCCACCAGACCGGGCGCCTGCCTTTGGGGGAATGGGTCTTGGTTTTATTTGAGATTGCATGATCCATGCATTCTTGAAGGTGCCCATAGAAGGCATTTGCAAAGGATTCAGCAGTGTGGGTTGTGGTTTCCACTGGCCCAGGGGCCTTGAAAGATACCACTTCAGTCTTAAGAAGTGTGAAGTTTGCTTTTGAGAAGTTCTTCACTGTGGTCTTTTGTGCAGGGGGTGGGGGCGGGATGTGGATTTCCAGTGAGATTAATTTATGGTCTGATCTTACCAAAGAGGGATGTACTTCCGGTGTGGAGTATTTTGTCCCCATGTTTGTGATGATCAGGTCTAGTATATTGTCTCCTCTTGTGGGAATGGTTTGTTCCATTGCATTTGAGTTTATGAATTCTAGGAACCTTTGGGCTAGGGTGTTGGGGCTTGAATAATGTTCCCAGTCTATGTTTGGGTAGTTGAAGTCTCCCAAAATGATGGTATTTGGAGAGACATTCATACTCTCCAGTGTCTTCAGGAAGGCTGTGTGGGGTTCCTGAGTTTGAGAGGGTGGTCTGTAGCATGCTACAAACTGTAAGGCAGTTTTGCCTATGGTTAGTTGCACCTGGATAGTCTCCGATGCTTCGTGCGTTGCCACTAACCTGGAGGTGTGGGTATCTTTGATGAAAATGGATACTCCCTCCTTTGTGGTTCGTCCAAGTTTTGGGGCCAGAAAGCATGATATGAGGTAAAACCTGATAGTGCTGGGGTGCTCTCAGGAGCCTTGAACCAGGTTTCAGTCACTGCACAGACATCGATGTTCTCCATACTGAGGAGGGCTTCGAGGGCATGCATCTTGAGGTTTAGACTTCTGGCATTGAGCAGCATTACCCTTAGTTTTTTTCCACTTGTGTTTTCTAGGGAGGTAGGTTTGTCATTTGAGCCTTGCCTAAAAAAGGCACTATGGGGGTGGCAAGAGCCTTGGCCAATATCCAGAAGCCCAGGGGTGACAGGTGCAAACCATCCCTTGCGAAGCAGCGTGGCTTGTCAAACATGTCATCCCAAGCAGACAGACACTGGATCCCCTTAGAATGACACCAGTAATTAAGCCAATTGTTAAAACTGATCATTTTGTCTTTGTACTGTGGCATCATTCTTGGTGAGGGTAAGATGCTGCTCAGGGTCAGGGTCATACCGGCCTGGGCTACATAATCAGAGAGCTCCTCTATGTCTCTTTTCATGTAGTCCAGGGAGGTACGTCTCAGGTCGTTCACACCGGCATGTACAATGACTGAGTCATATTTGTACTTGCTGTGGAGTGACCTGAGTGCTTGTGTTATGTGGCGGATTCTAGTCTTGTCTGTATCTGCTTCCTCACCTACCATCTCTAACTGACCCTCACATTCCTATGTCTCTTCCCAAAATTCTTCTCTTCTTAAAATCCAAAGAAAAACAAGGACACCTGTCCCACAAAAAAAAAAAAAAAAAAAAAAAAAAAGATTTGCCTACTACATAGCTCGCCACCTCACATATATGTCTTTACAATATAGTTGATTTGGTCCAATTGGTTATACAACATTATTCGTTGTTGTCACCCATCTGTGTTGTGGTGACAGTCCAAAATCATATTTTCTATACATTTTCACAGTACAGTGTTGAAGAAGTGAGTATCTGTGTTTTTTCCTAATCCCCTCCATGAAATTATTTTATTCCTTCCCCTTTGTTCTTCCCTCTGCTTGCCCCCCCCACATATTTCACTATTTTCCTATCAACCTCATTTTCACACCTTTAAACTGGTCCAAAAATAGAATCACACACCAGACATGTGGCTAGAAATGGCCCATAAAAAAGTCTTTACTTGTTTCTACTCTGCATTTGGATGTAGTTTGGCATCACTCACCAATGACTAGTAGCAATGAATGGTTCTGCTCTTATGGTTTACCTCACAGACACAAGGTACAGGGTTTGATTATCAAGTGGGATAATTGGCTAGGCTTAAAATGGCCCACAAGGGCAGTTAGCCTAGTATTAATCTATGGACATCTTATGTCAAAACCTGGTGAGTTTTTGCCATCAGCCACAGTAGTCTAGTTATCTCCACACACTGCTGCTTAAACATGCGCTCTATAGGAATACAAAGTTAAAGCAGAGTAAAGGCACTATGTTGAAACAGTTACTCAGACAGTTCTTTAGACTGCTGAATATAACAAAATGCAACTTCTTATGTGGAGTGCAGATATAAATCACTTTACTAAAGCTTTTCTTTTGCCGATGCCATCAAGGGTTCAATTCCAGATGCATCTCACATCATTTTAGTGTGATGTGATATGTGTATGATATGTTTCATTACCCACATCTTAACATTTGTCACAGTTAGGAGTTCTTATGGAGATATATTGAATATTGACCACAAATTAGTATCTGAAGTAACATCCATCCCCACAACTATCACATATTTATCCAAACTCGTTCTGCTTGTCATAAGCCTATTATCTCTATCCTAATCCTTCTTTACCCCTATGTCAGTAACTTCATGCTACACAGCATGGCAGCTTAATAATGAGAACAGACAAAAACATGTCATGAATGTTTCATCACTCTAATCATTGTTATGTGCATTTTCATCTCTCTTTGTATTAATCCCTTCACTCCCACCCCTTTTTATATGTGTGTATCTATTGGGTAGATGGATGAACAGATCATCCTATGGTTTCTGGGTACTGACATGACTCTTTTGATGGATAACACAAACATGTTCCCTTGATTCAATAGTTTATCAATGCTCCTCTTGTATGAAGTGTTTAAAAATCTGCTGTACGATTCCTTTTGTGTCATGTTCTGGTGATGATGGATGAAATGTTCATCTGCTGTGATGTGGAAACTCTCCCTTACTGTAAAGAAGCATACTGCATGCACTTTCCATGATATCCAGCCATACACAAATAGCATATCTGTTGAATAATAATAATTTCAAAAGATGTAACACCCCTTATCATTTCTAGAAAGCTGTACACACAATTAACTTGTGATTTGCAGTGAGGCTTGCAAAACAGCTGCTAGTTATAGAACTGTATTGAGGCAGGCATTACTTATAACACTTGGGGAAGACACATACTTTAGTGTAGTCATTGACAGTCTCTGTGATGAAATGAGGTACTGCTAACACAGCTAGCTGGAATTTTGTAAATAATTATATGTCATTGTTGAATATCAAAATGATTTATACAAGATGCTTGTGTTACAAATGTATTAGAACTGTATGTCGTGTTTATATCAAACTGCTTGTACAGACATGTGTGTTGAAAAGGTATTTATAGAGTTCTGTGTTTAAAATGTATCCACAGTGTGCCCTACTGGAAGAGAACAGAAATGTACATTCACTATTGTAACTATTTAAATGTATATATTTTAATAGTGGAAACTGGAATACAGGAGGTTAACCTCAGTCCAGCAAACTTTAGAAAAATATCTGAAATTAAATTACTTTATAGGGTAGGCAATAAAAGATGGTGGGGGAATTTAATAAAGCCTACTCATTTTTGTTTTGGTGTAGGCATTGCGTCATGCTGCTTACACAGGCGCAAACATTTTTAGATTCAGTAAGCACTGCTGAGCAGCGCTCAAGCAGGCACTAACATGGAAACTTCTGTGGCATGCAAATCACCACATAAGCAGGTAACTCTCATGCAAATGAGGCAGATAGAGTGATTAAGTAAGCAGATAGCTGTGTAGACCCCGTGTCAGTGTCTATAGTGTATGCAGAAAAATTCCGTGTGCAGAAGTGTAGAAAGACTAAAGGGGTTGTAAAAATGTAGATATATGGTCAAAAATGTAATTCCACATACACATATGACTGGAACTATTATGCTGTATGTCAGAAAGATTAAAGGAAATAAGTTAAATACTTTTTTAATAATCTGGGCATGTTTACATGGTGTGCCGCAGTGCACAAACATGCCTTATAGAAAAAAAAAATTGGAAAAAATTATGTGACAGAAATGTATTACAGGACCTTGTGTGGAGTCACTACAATGGTGCTTTGGTGCTGTTGCTAATGTGGTAGGGCTATGAAGCATGTAATTTTCAGGCTGTGAGTATGGATACCCTTGCAAATGAGGTGGAGTTACTGAATAGCAAAAAGGAGTAATCATGTCCGCATATCCCCTTTGTGTAGGCTTAGACCCATGTTGCTGTTTATACAGGATGTAGCTGACATCAGGGGGGGGGTATCCACTGACTTCTAAGGTCATTTCAGCTTAGGTGCACCTGTTTGTTCAGCACACCACCTGGTTGAGCATGTCTTTTCAGGGAGTTGTGTCCACTAACATCTAAGCTCTGTTTACCTTCCGTGCACGTGTTTGTTTGAGTGTGTCTGAAAACAAAATGTATTCAATTACTTTTGACCCTTGCTTAAGCTAAAATAGGACAATTAAATGATGTTAATTATATTATAAGCAGGTGGAATGCATCATAATTAGCCAATCACACATTCAGTACCTACAGCAGAGCTCTGTAAATTATGCATACACCCTACATTCTGATTTTTCCCCAATACTCTGGACCATTGGAGTAGAAACTTGGGAATTTTAACTGAGATAATGCTAGGGGCTGCTACAGGTCTGCTACATCTGTATGTGACAGATGCTGAAGTCAATGCTGTTGGAGCTGCTGACAATAGGCCCAGACAGAGAAGAAGAGTGTTCAGGCCAAGGGTAACCTTCCAAGAGCTACATGAGCTGGAGATTGTAGAGCACTACAGGGTGGCAGGGACATACTACAAGAACTCACTGAGCTCTGTTGCCCTCAACTCAGACCCAGAGCCAACAGAGGGCAACCCAGCCCAGTGAAAACAAAGATATATGTAGCCCATAGGATACTAGCTACAAGTACTTTCCAAAGACCAACTGGGGACATGATGGGGGTCTCACAGGCATCAGTATGCACGGTACTCCACCAGTTCCTGGATGCCATGCTACCACATGCCAGTGAACACATTTCTTTTCCCCAAGAAGAAAGTTTAAACTGAACAAGTAAATGGTAGCTGCAAAAAGCAGTCCGAACAGTACCCTCTCTGTAGCCTGTTTAGTTTTCGCTTCAATTGAAAATAACAGCTCTTCACATTGTAAAATGTTGGTAACCGTTTATTAAAGAGTGATCAATGAAATGAATCCAACTCAATAAATTTTCAATTGAAGCGAAAACGAAACAGGCTACAGAGAGGGTACTGTTCGGACTGCTTTTTGCGGCTACCATTTACATTTCTTTTCCCCTCACCGCTGAGGTAATGGTCAGCAATATGCAACATTTCTACCATGTAGCACACTACCCTGAAGTACCGGATGCCATAGATTTCACTCATGTACACATTAAAGCACCGCCTGGTGAGGAGGATAGAATCTACCTCAACCACAAGGGGTACCACTCCATCAACTGTCAAGTCATGTGCAATGCCCAGGGAATTATCATGAATGTGTGTGCTGGCACTCTGGCAGTTTTCCTGGCTCCCATATCTGGCATGCATCACAGCTGTACCAGATGTTTGCTAGTGGGGACATCTATATGACCATTTACTGGGGGATGAGAGCTAAGCACTGGAACCATGGATGATGACACCCATTAGAAATGCACAGACACCCACTGAAGAACCCCATAATGAGGCACATGCACAAACTAGGAACATCATAGAGCATGTGTTTGGGCTTCTGAAGTCATGGTTCAGGTGCCTCAATATATCTGGTGGAGCCCTGCAATACTGTCCAGCCCCATGTGCACATATGTTCACAGTATGCGCCATGCTACACAATATGATCCTGCAGAAACAGCTGCAGCAGGATCAGCAAATAGAAGGGATACACAGCCCCCACTAGTGCTTAGGTCACCACACCCAAAGTCACAGGAGAATTCAGAGGAGGAACCCTCTGATGATATCCTTGTAGGCAAATGTAGGCATGCCCAGTATGCCCTGGCATTGGCTAAGAGACAATGCATAGCACATTCACTGACAACCTAGGGCCCTAAGGACTGACACCTTACTCTTAGTCACATACATATATTAAAATTTATACCAGGCAACCCACACAACCTGTACCTATCCATGTATTGGCTGTGTACTGCTTGCATCAGACAGAATCAGCCCTGAATTGCAATTCTGTCAAGTGCTGCATTTGCAAAGTAAGTCTCTAATCTACACACTACTTGTAAGAATTACTATAATATGGTATTGTATATATGGATCTGCTGCATTTATGCAAGGAAATATAGTGGGCCATTTGGACAGAAGTAGCATCCACATGGGACTACAGATACCCAGTCCACCAGTATGTGTTCCTTAATATTCACTAGGCCTCATGGTTGGAATATTCACTACATCAGTTAAGGGAGATGTTTAACAGTGGGGTCATATGATATTTGGACTACTGTCTATCCCAGCAGAACATGTGGTGTTGTTCCCCCACCAACACAGCAGTTTTTCCATATACCTGCTTTAACAGTAAGTCATCAATGGTATATCAGCAGTCAAGGCAATCTCAGAGCAGTAACATGGAAATCCATCACACATTGTATGTCTCCCGTAATGCAGGAATAACAATGTACATATGCATGCTGTTGATTGTGTGATGAATGACTCCTGTCTGTCTGGCAGCTTGTGTGACTCAGTGGACTAGGGAAGTTAGCATGGGTAATGGTGTTGCTGGTTCTAATCTGGAAGTGTCCACATCTTTTGCATGTGAGGTATTATTATGTTGGTGTTTTTACAGACTGTCAGTCTGTGTGTGGTGTAACATTATGAGTCTCTGTCACATATTAATTACATCAGACAGCTGGAGAATGCCATGGATATTTTGAGTGAAGTGCATTACTGCAGAAACAGGGACAGATGTCATTGTCTGTAACACACAAAGTCCCGAAATGGATTACAGGTAGGTGTGGGTTGGAGTCACTTTATAAGTACTGACAGTCCCACTGGGCATGCCCATACACTTAGTTAAAATGAGTACAATTCTGTTGCCTCATCATCAAAATGACCTGTTATGTATATGTACATACATAGATATATACATATCCATATGTCACTATCTCACTCTCACATACATAGCATCTCTATCTCTATGTATTTTCAAATAGATATATGCATATATATATATATATATATATATATATATATATACATACATCTCAGTCTCTCCCCATATATCTTCATAACACATATACATATCATACACACACACACAGCTACATTTATATATACATCCCTGTTATGTACATAAATATGAGTGTGGATGTCTGTGTTGTCCTACATAAACTAATAATGGTGAGTAAAGCTGGTCTTTCACACATCTATAATGTCACTCAAAGGATCCAAAGTAAAGGTCAACAGTACATAATGCACCTACATACAGACACCTGTGTCTGCTGCATGTCACCACATAGACAGCAACAGGTGAACAGTTGGTGTAATGTATAATGCTGTCTATGCATGCATGGACAGGGCACATTGTTCCTGCCCACAGGCTTGCCCATTCAATTGCAGTCAGCCACATATGGACATACTGTTAACTATAGACACATAGCTAGGATAATAACAGTTATCTGACTGCTAGGATACTAGATGCAGATAACAGTATGAAGCAATATCACTCTGCAGGCCACAAATGCTATTCAACACAAGCCTAGTTTATATAATCCACAAGTAGTTTGCCTGCAGTCATATATAAATCAGACATCAGCCATGGTGTGTGCGATACATGCTGGGGGCTCTAATCTCACTCTAGGACACTTGAGTGTGTGTGTGTGTGTGTGTGTGTGTGTGTGTGTGTGTGTGTGTGTGTGTGTGTGTGTGTGTGTGTGCGCGCGCATCCCATGCAAAACAACTGAGAATCCCTCATTGGCTAGCCAACTGCAATAGTTATGCACTTTTTGGCCCTGTAAGTTGCTGCTGGTTTCCAAACTGCCCTTTTCTACAAGGCCTGATGATGTCATCTACCTTAAGACTGGTAGTATCAGACTTGAGACATAAGTCCTGTGATCTATAGTGTGTAAGGCTAGGTAGGTAGGGGTTTTAATCTCACTCCAGGCTACTTGGTGCATGTGTGTATGTCCTTATTGCATGTTTATGATCACCTCAGTAACTTAGAAAGAGGTAGGGTTTTGCAGTATTTATGTAGCAAGTGATGTGGCCCTCCAAATGCCTGACCACAACTAGGCCTGCTAATGTCATCAAGCATAATATGTCATAAACTAATATTGTCATAAACCAATAGTACTAGCAGACACAAGATGTGTTGTGCGCATCACGTACTGTGATCTCTAGTGTGTACCGTTACATAGGTAAGTGTTCTAATCTATGTGCAGCTAACTTGCACTGTGTGTGTGCTGTGCCATGTCCTGTAAGCAGTAATTGGAAGTGGTGCTATCCTCAGTGTAGCCATGTTTGTGTGTGTGGCTTTTAGAGTATTATACATCAGCTTATGGAACCATAGGACATTTGAACTTAACTAGTATAATGGCCATACAGCCCTCACTGTCCTAGATAATTTTATACCCTTATTTGCATGATTAGCACATATTGCTCCAGTCCAAGAGGGACACAAGCAGAAGCCCTGTGGTGAAATGACAGTTGCCCAGCCAATCATACAGATGGCATGTGCTGACATGCATTGAGGAATTCTGTGTACTCTTAGGCAAGGTTCTGTTTCAAAGGTGTGTTAAAGTCTGTTAGACAAATTTCTCCCACCAGCATGTATTACTAACATCACATACTAGATTAATCCATCTACTATGCCACCTACATATATGCAGCATTTACAATTAAGCAGGGGTCACACATTGCCCCATATGCAAGGCAGAGATCACCTCTGAGTAGTCTATATGGTGCAGGCTACAATAACACTCATTTCAATTTTCATTGGATACATACTGAAGACATGAAGATCTCTTGTGAGGGACCATACTGTTGTGTGCAATTGCCAGTACTGCTTAGAAAGGTACATTACCAAATGGCCATTACATTCAGATACTGGCATGCTGAGGCAAGAGTACATGGAGGGTTGAGTATGTCAGTTATGGGTGACTGTGCCCTCAGTTATGACACATGATTCCTGGCATACCACTGGGGAGACATGGTGATTTCAAGCACATTAGGTGTAAACCTGTGTGGCCAGATCTGTGTGCCCAGTTCTTTCACCCCTAAGTATGTACATCACATGTTGCAACTGATGTGCTACTTGTTAGGTACATAGGTGTTAGTGATGAAAATGATACTACATATATGCTTGCATAGAGTTTATGACCATTAGTATGTTGTCGCCTCACAGTTAGACGTTGGCCGTTCGATTCTCAGTTAAAGCGTCTACTGTGTGACGACATGCGTGAATGGGCGTTCCTTCGTTGAAGGTTGTGCGTTAGGCCCGGCAAGCCAGCATGTAAAACTCTACTGCCAATCATTAGCGGACCGGAGTTCCGCTGTGGCGACCCCTAACCGGGAAAAGCCGAAAGACACACACACAGTATGTCAACAGGCAATTATTCATGAATACTCTCTTGTAGGATATTGACATAACTCACAGACTCTATGAGTGTTCACAGGTTGCAGACATCAGCCAACATTGTTAGACACAGACATTCAGTAGTCACTTGTATCATGGTTAAGTATCTGTCAGTAACCAGTACAAGTGGCATGGCAAAATGACACTGCATTACACAAGTACATTTTAATTTGCATAGTCACCCTGTGCTTCAAACACATAGCTTCATTTCCCTGCATCAATAAAGAGAATGACAACAGGGATGTGTAACAGGTATCATCACTTGCACAGGGTGGTGTATGGGGGTGCATGAGGCCTAGGCTGACCCAATAGGTTGATAGCATGTGTCTGATTCAGGAAGAGAAGCAGGCAAGCTGGACCATGGAAATGTGCCATGTGTGTCTATAGGTGACTTGCATTTGACAGTGCTGTGTAAGTGCTTGCATGCACACAGTCAAGCTCAGTGCTAGCCCTACATGTGTGAATGTTGGATACCTTTAAATCATGCATGGTAGAGCTAACAGTTCACCATCTCTGAGCCTGAACATGGGAACAGGCTCTGCTAGGAGTTGCACTGGCACCTCCATGCCCAAGGTAAGAAGTGATGCTAGTACCTGATGTTGACTGCTGTCTACTGGGAATGTGTCCTACATAGGAACACCCAGGACCACAAGCCCATGGCTTGTCACATCTTGGTGTGGACAGTACAGTCACCTCTGTAGTGTTGGATGCACTACCACTGTGGGAGTATGATTGTGCATGGCCACGTGGACTCCTAGCAGATGGGGTTGCTGACATATATCCATGAGTCTGACACTCAACTCCAACCAGACATTCCAGCACAGACACTGTGCATTCCAAGGCAGACAGTGCGCAATCTGTCTCAGCCCTCTGTCTTTCCATCAATCCAGGGTATCAGCAATACAGTAGAGGCAGTCACTGATGTCAGATTGTGCTGCATCCATAACCCTAAGAATACATCTGGAGTTCTTTGATGTGACACCTGCAACAGGTGGTGGATGGACGGCAGGCCTCCTACAAGCACACTTATCAATCTGCCTGTGTGAAACCTCAACAGGTCTCTGGCTATGGCCACTGGCTATACTCACTGGAGCCCTAGTTGCCACACTTTCTGTTCAATGTCCCCACCCTCTGTGCAATATCTGTGGCCTCAGGGGAATGTGTATGTGTCAGCATAGTGACTGTGTGTGGTGACAATAATGGCAGAAGAGAGATGTCAACCTCTGGGACAGATTCAGCCCCTGCAATCCCCACCTGTGCCTTACTCTGGCCACCATCATCATCAGATTCTGAAGAGACACTGACATCAGATTGTGTAAGGGACAGAGACCAACCCCCGTGGTCACCTGTGATAAGAAAGGAAAAAGCAGTACATTAATACCTGCACTATTATGCTCTGCAGTACTATGTTGCAATATATGTAAAGCTCAATACACTGTTGTCACTATTACAGACCTGTAGAAAACACAACTTCATATAGCAGGACAAGAGGACATTACTTTTCCCACAAACAGCTGGAGATACTTGTAAATAAAAGCTATTTACACAGCAATCTCATCAGCTACAATGAGGTACACTGTTGACATTTGTGAAGTCTCTGCATAGTTGACAGATGTGACAATCTGCAATGTCCTGACAATACTGTCACATTTATCAGTGGTGGTCACACCTACAAGGCATAGGTATGACTGTAACATATGTACTGTCAGAAAATGTCAGTGCAGTTTAGTTGGCAATCATGCAGACAGTACAGCAATCCAGGCAGTAGGCCTGGGATGACACTTTAGGGAATTACAGTGCTATAAACCTACATGTATAACAAAACAGTGTTGTGCTTACCAGAAGCAGGACCACAGCCTTGTCCGATACCTGACAGACCTGTGAAAAGTTGAGGTAGAGGAAATGTCACTACCACCGCATGTTGGACCACAACAAGGTAATGTATCCAGATATCTCACATTTACAGTAGCTACTGTGTTAATTGTTATATTGGTCAAAATGTGACTATGAAAGTCAAACTGCAGTTAAACCCTTCCTCCTAAAGAACAAGGACCTGACATCCACATAAAAGTATGTACACCCTGACATAGTGAATGCTACAGTATTGCAATGCTGATCAAGCTACGCATACCTGCATGATCCTCTGCCATGGAAACTTTGGCACCCACATCCACAATGTATGGTGTGATGGATGCCTGGCACCTGTTGTGTGTGCCTATGCTCACCAGGAATTCCTCTGTGGCTGATAGTGGTTGCTCCACTGCAGACCCTCCACCGGTAATGCCACAATCCCTGGCTACATCTGCTGCTCTTCTGCATGCAGCATTAATCATGTCCATTGCATGGTGCCAAACCTACTCATATGTCCTACTCTGATGACCAGTGGCATTCACGTTACAGACAAGATCAGCCCACAATGCTGCCCACTGTTCCTTGTTTTGCCTCCCACTGGAGAGTAGGAGTTCATGGTGTTGCCAGAGACCTTCCAGTATAATATTATTCTCTGAATCCATGAAAGGTGCACAGCATCTTTGATACAAGTTTCCTGAAATACAGCAAAATGGGAACACATGTCAGGATCACATACTTGGAAGAACACTATATAGGGATACAGCAAGAACAGACTGGCTGGTAGTATCCACTGCTTGATCACACATGTCATATTCCACAGTGTGCAAACATGCTAAGCATGTGGATACAACTAAGATACTAGTGATAGTCAGCTATTCCTGTGTGTGCCATGACAAATACTGCTTTATGATTATGCACCTGAACACTGGAGTTTATTGTAGTGTGCCGCCTAGGGACAACCCCTCTGATAATATGTCAAAACAACAGTACAAGCAAATAGCAGTGTGCTATTACAACCGCTATAAAGGGACAGTCCCATGAGACCAGTGTGCCGCATCAACAAAAAACATTCCACCCTTGATATATTGTATGTACTCTGTAGGTGTAATAAATCTGGAGATCAATGATATGTCATCACAGTTCTAAGAAAGGCTTAATGCTGTAATCCCTATTCCATGTAAGCATATTCACACATCTGCATCCTGTTGTAAACCAAAAGGTGACATACATACCTGATGGAGTGCAAAACATCTCTTTTGGTATGTGTTGATATTTAAGTTTTTGCAAACGCATGTTCTATGTGAGGAAAGTCTCATACAGAATGGTTCCCCATATTTAGCTGTTGGCATTTTTAACATTCTTGTCATTACCAGGCATTACCTTTTCACCAGTCTGTGGTTCTGAAATGCTAATAGCAGCTAACACAGCTGATTTGCACTATCATCAGCCAATGACATGCAACCACTGTATAAGATATAAGGCCTTCATGTAGATTAGAAACCCTTTCTGTTAGGTCATGATGGACATTACTGGGATGAGGAGACTATGTCATTGCAGAGGGTAGGTCTGTAGCAGCTACTTTTACATAGAAATGTGTGTGCTACAGTTTGCAGCTGCTGCTGCAGTTAATAGGCATAAACAGAGAGCATGGACACTTTGGAGGACAGCAAGCTGTAAGAGTGACTGTGGGAGCTGTGTCAGCCTTGTTGTAGAGGCAGATCCACATTGAGGGTACCCATCCCACTCCAATTAATGCATGTGTTTAAAGTAAGTATGTTAGACAATGGTATCGCTAACAAAGTACTACACAACATGTATGTTGTGTCCTTGAGCAACATAGGGGATAAATATAACATTATGTTCACCATTTGGGCAACTGTCAGGCCATGTGTTACAGTCTGGTACTCATTTGGAATGTGTATACGGGCATTCCTTCTTACAAGAAGGGGCTTCATATGTGTATATCAGTTGTGCAGCTGTGCTAATCTGCACTGTGTGTATAAAAGGACTGTGTGCTGCACTGTGATATTAGTGGGCCTCATTTGCATTAACTGAATTAAAATCCTCTGTCAATGCATGACCTGACTTTATGCACTTATAGTTTTGCTATAGGGAAATGTGAAGTGTGTTTCTATCTGCAGGCCTGTGACTTCCATCAGCGAAAAGCAGACATTTCATTTGAAATGCATTGTGTGGATAAGGAGTGCATGACTCAGTCATTAATTGCTGGCTTCACAATAATGTAATTTAATTGCTAAACACCACTGGATTTGAACCCAGGACTGTGTGTACCAAAATGTACTGCTTGAAAGGCATTTAACAGACTGAGCTACTGAGTCACTGTTTCAGTAGGTGTATTTGTGAGATATAAGTGCACGCATACAGGCTATAGCATACTTTTTTCTATCCATCATTATGTGCATGGCTTTATATGGATGTATATCTGCACCAGGGTCCCAGTTGGATATGCATTTTGCCATTAATGCTGAGCAGGTGTATTTCTAAATGTTGCTGGTAAAAGGGCAGATTTGCCTGCTATTAGAGACCTCACTTATATCCATTATTCTGTGTTTGGCTTTCTAGTGGTGTACTCTTGCATCAGAATCCAAGGTACACTCCCATTTTTCTATTACTTTTTAATCAAGTTTGTGCAATGCCAAGTGATACACAGCTCCATTTAAACACGCTTAATGACTGTAACGTGCAATTACTATGTTTTGCTTAAACCACCTGTTTTAATTAATAGCTGTGTGGTGTGGTAAGTTAATGCAGTGGTCTGCAACTGCAATGGTTCTGCGTTCGAAACAGAGGCCAGGTGTTTATTTTGTGCATGTGTTTTATCATTTGAAACACATATATCAATATAGCTCCATTTAGCTAAACTTAGCAAAGCTGTGCTATGTGCCATGTTGTGCAGAACTGCACAAAAAATATATAAAGAAAAGAAAAATGGGGAGGTAGGAAAGTGGTGAAATGGGATACAAGCAGGGGGGGAAAACATAGTGAAAGGCAGGTAGACATGTGCAGGAAGGGTGTAAGAAAGAACCCTAGCTATCCATTTCTTCTCCAACAACAGCTGCACACTTTGACAGAATTTGTAGATGACTTTAGACTCTCACCCCCAGAGAGAGGGGTGAGGACAACATAACTGCGTTGTCAAGCCAATTGGACCAAATTATGTGTGTCCAGTGGACATGTGTGCAAAATGGAGAGCTATATATGGGACAATATTTTTTTTGGGTACGGGTGCCCATTTATTTTTAAGGTGAGAGTGGTATGTTTGGGAAAGGACATTGGTACATGTTGGGGAGGTAAGTTGGGTAGGCGAGGAAGCTTTTGCAGATAGACAAGACAGACAAGACAGACAATACAGCAGACAGGGGTGGTGTATCATACATTACACACAGAACTATCTGAGGAGGAGCACTTGATCTGTGATATATAGTAATAAGTAGCCTGTTTCTTTTGCTTATTTTTAGTATTTATTGCTTATTCTAGATATTTATAGCAATGTTATTGTATACTGCATACTTGTACTGTATTTCATAGCTATTGGCTCACTGCGGTTTTCTGCTGTGATAAATATTTCTGCAGTGTTTTCTGCCTAAAATAGTTTAGGTCGTAGCTGTAATATTGTCCATATTCCTGATTGTGTTTGTGATAAACATTTCTGTAGTGTGTTCTGCCTAATATGATTTAGGTAGTAGCTGTAATATTCTCCATATTCCTGATCACGTTTGTGGGCCTAGTTGTTTGTTAGAGGCTGTTTTCTGAGCTCATTGTCCAAGCCATCTCAGTTAGCAAAGACCATCCCCCACTTCAGTGAGAGTTTAGTGTTTATGTCATTGTCTAGTTGGGTTGCCAGGTCTACGGCTTGGAGAAAGCACCTCATTGGTTCTTTTAAGCTTTTTTTAAAGTTGTTTCAGGTTTCAACTTGCTGTTACTTAAGAAGTTAACTTGAGTGTTTCAGCCATTACACACAGAGCTATCTGAGGAGGAGCACCTGATCTGTGATATATAGCAATAAGTAGCCTATTTTTTTTGCTTATTTTTAGTATTTATTGCTTATTCTAGATATTTATAGCAATTTTATTGTAGACTGCATACTTGTACTGTATTTTATAGCTATTGGCTCACTGCTGGTTTTCTGCTGTGATAAACATTTCTGTAGTGTTTTCTGCCTAAAATAGCTTCCCACCCTCCCTCCTTATTGGCATTTTGTCTTTATACCTGCTGACCTTGCAGTTGCCCACCCCTACTCTAAATTTGATCTTGGACACTCCTCCCAGTCTAGTGTCATTAGCTCATTCTACCTAATACAGAGAGAACATCTGAGAAGGCCAACCCACTTAGTTTCTTTCCTCATGTTCCTCCTTTCTCCCTTTCTTAAAAAAAAATGCCTGAATCTCCTTGTGTTCTGACTGTGCTTCTCAAACATTTTGGAAATATAGAGTATATTTTAGTGTATTTATTAAAACTGTATTTGCCTTAATATTGCTACAACTCAAATGCTATAGGTTGCACTGCATCTGAATTGTTTTAATGTTGTTTAAGCTGCTTTTCTGTATATGTAGACTTTTCTGTATATGTAGACTAGCTACTTATTCTACTGCATTACTGCCTCTTAAATCGTTTTTCAGTTGTGCACTTACCTTGCTTCATTTAAAAAGTTTTAAATTGTTAATTTTATAGAGTTTTAATTGCATTTACTGTTTAGGGCTACACACTCAAGTGCGTTAGCCTTTTCTGTGTTTATTTACTGTATTATTGCATTGTTTAGCCTCTTTTAACCAAAAAAAAATACTATCTTGTTTGCCCATTTCCTGCCTTTCCTAGCTAGTATAGTCCAGATCCTAGGCTTTGCTGGTTTCAGGACTTTATTTTCTGTGTTCAGAGCTATACAGACCTTGCTGTGGTAGAGGGAAATCCTACTGCTTACCAGTGGGAGTGGTGAGCATTGTACTGCCTATCTAACACTAGAGGAGTGGTTTTCAGATCTGAAATTGTAATTTTATTAGCCATTTTGGGCTGATTTCTATTTCTTTCAACTTTCGGGCTTAAAATGCATGTGTTTGTGCATTTTTCACATTGTGCAGCACCACGGGGCTATGGTTAAACTATTACAGGTGCCAGAAAGTCTGCTCTTCAAATTTTCACTTAGAACTAGCTGGTTTCTCAATAGTAGCACTAAAGTCTGAACCCCTGTGACTAGCACTTGCTCTAGAACCTGCTGAAAAGCACTAGGAAGCCTTAAACTGATACAAACACTTAACTCTCTTTGTTTATAAGGAGAAATTAATCATAGGCACTAAAAAGCCTATAACTGCAAAGTACCTTGCAAAGGTAAAGGAAAACAGCTTTTGTACTTTACAAAAAAAAAGCACCTAAACAGGCATGTCCAAGGGTCAGCTTCCAGTGATTTCTCCTGTCCACCTGGTGAATATGGGTATAGTGGGGCAATGCAGAAACTGCCTCATGTACACAGACAACCCTCTCCTCCTACCACCCAACACTACAATCTGTGAGAGATGCACTTACATAGCCAAACTGGAAGCAAAGCTCTCTCCAGCCAAGATTGTGCTAGACAGTCAAGAGGAGAAGGTTAACACCTGCACTACACCTCAAGCCACACATAGCCCTTCAAAACCCAGACCATCAACACCCACACATAGCAACAGTAAACCCACATATGTGGAGGCCCTTAACATTAACCTGCCCAAGCAACAAGGACCTCCGAAGCTGAAACGCAAACAAACACCAGTCACAACCAAAGTGACACATAGCTCACAACACCATTGTGCCACCCAACAATAGCCCCTAAGGCAAGACAACGTACCCAACACTTCAGTCATAGGTGACTCTATAGTCAGGCACACTGATGTCCCACTCACCAGGCTGAGCAAGGAGAAAATTACAGTCAGCTGCCTGTCAGGTGCCAGGATCCACCACATGCACATGCACTCAAGTCACTCCACAACAAGTACAAATATGACTCTGTCATTGTCCATGTTGGAGTGAATGACTTGAGACATACCTCCCTGGACTACATGAAAAGAGACATGGAATAGCTCTCAGATCATGTGGCCCAAGCTGGTATGACCCTAGCCCTGAGTAGCATCCTGCCTTCGCTCAGAATGATACCACAGTATAAGGACAAAATGATGGACTTCAACAATTGGCTAAGCTTCTGGTGTCATTCAAAGGGGATCTGTCTGCCTGGGACGACATGATAGACAAACCACGATGCTTTGCCAGAGATGGTCTGCACTTGTCGCCCCTGGGATTCAGGTTACTGGCTAAAGCTCTTGCCAGCCCTATAGTGCCTTTTTTAGGCAAGGTTCAAAGGACAAAACCACTACCGTAACACATACAAGCATGCAAAATCTGAAGGTAATGCTACTCAGTACTAGAAGTCTACACCTCAAAATGCACTCTCTCGAGGCACTCCTAAAAATGGAGAACATCAATATTTGTGCAGTAACTGAGACCTAGTTCAAGGCTCCAAAGAGCACCCCTGTAATACCAGGCTACAACTCTTACCACACTTTTCGACCACCAAATCAAGACCAAAAGACTAAAGGTGGAGGAGTGTTCAATTCACCAAGGATATTCACACCTTCAGGCTAGTTACCCAACACGATGCATCTGAAATTCTCCAGGTGCAACTAACACTAGGTAAGACTTCAATCCAAATTGTAGCTTGCTACAGATCCCCCACCATGCCCCAAGATTCTCACTACACCTTTCTAAACATACTGGAAAATATTAAGATACAACCAAACACCCTAATACTGGGTGATTTCAACTACCCTGCCATTAACTGGGAAAACTACTCGGGTACCAACACCTTTTCTCAACGGTTCTTGGAATTCATAAATTCCAACGCCCTGGATCAACTAATCCATTGTCCCACCAGGGGCTCCAATATCCTAGACCAGGTCATTACCAACATGGGAGACAGATGCTCCACACCTGTGGTCACCCCCTCATTGGTCAGGTCTGACCATAAGCTAATCACCCTTGACATCCACATCCCACCCCCACCGCCCAGTAAGGAAACCTCTGTAAAAAATTTCTCCAAAGCCAACTTCATGCTACTCAAGTCAGAAGTGAAAAACTTCATGGCACCCATGCAGATGAGAGCTGCAAGTTCGACTGCTGAATCCTACACTAAGGCACTGTATGAGCACATGCACTTGTGCATAAATCGTGCCATCCCAAATAGAACCAAGACGTTCTCCTCCAAAAAAAAAAGGAAGCCAATCTGGTGGTCCCCTACCATAAACAAACTTTACAACAGAAAGAAGAAACTGTTGTAGAAAAGAGGAAAATTGCAAGATTCAAGAAACTCACTTACCAGCCTCAGTAAGAAGCTGAGATCCCTCATAAAATCCTTCAAAGCTAGTTGCGAAAATAAAGTTGCCAAAGATTCCAAAGACAACCACAAGGTATTCTATAGTTATGTCAAGAATTTAAATGGCAATGCTGAGATCTGCTCTAAGCTACAACAGAATGACATTAAATATACTGATCCCAAGGATGTTGCCAATATCCTGGCAGATCGATTTAGTGCCAACTTCACCCCCCTCTCACCCCCTAAAGGGCCTATCTTAACACCAAAAGATTGCCAAATTCCAGTAATCATGGCCACACAGGTAGAAACCACACTCTTCAAAGCTAAGAATACAGCATCCATGGGACCAGATGACATCCTGGGCTGTGTACTACACGAACTACAAAATGAACTGACACCTCACCTAAGTGTCATGTTTA
Source organism: Protopterus annectens (assembly GCF_019279795.1). NCBI lineage: Eukaryota > Metazoa > Chordata > Ceratodontiformes > Protopteridae > Protopterus > Protopterus annectens. Next base: position 1,042,306,985 of record NC_056730.1, on the reverse strand, counting down.
ATCATAGCCTCACCTCAGGTGTCATGCCCACTGAGTGGTAAACAGCTACAGTTATCCCACTCCACAAGGGGGGTCCACCTTGGATCCCAGGAACTACTGTCCCATCAGTCTGATGAGCCTGATCTGCAAGGGCATGGAACGCATTCTCATGGAACTTATAAACAAAGACATTGGCAACCTTCAGACACGGGACCCCACCCAGTTTGGGTTTGTGAAGGGCTGATCTTGTCTCCAGAACCTGATTGACTTCTTCAAATCAGTCTCCAGAGCTGTGGACGAGGGTAAAACAGTCCACACAGACTATCTGGACCTCGACAAGGCCTTTGACACCATCCCCCACTATGGAATCATAGATAAACTTACTAAGCTGGGCATAAATCCCTACATCACTCGATGGGTTGCCAACTGGCTTACTGACAGAACCCAGACTATAAAAGTAGCCAACTCCAAATTCAGCTCCAGACAAGTGACAAGTGGAGTACCTCAGGGTTCAGTTCTGGGACCACTCTTGTTTGACATCTACTTCTCTGAAGTACAGGCCAACACTAAGGGACTCTGGCTAACAAAGTTTGCAGATGACTGCAAACTGGGAGCCATTACTGAATCCCCAAATGATGTAGATATTCTAAAAAAGGGTCTTACAGAAACAGATGCTTGGTGCCAGAGCCATGGGCTCAAGCTTAATGCCAAGAAATGTATAGTTATCCCCTTTGGGAAAAAAAATGTACCCTTGAATTACCACATAGGTGGCAGTACACTAAACACTGAAAGTTTGATGAGAGACTTGGGGACACAGGTTGACAGTGATCTCACCTTCAATATGCACATCACCACAACAGTCAGGAATTCCTTCTATGTGGCACACCTCATCACTAAGAGATTTTCAAACAGAAAAAAGGAGGTCATTGTCCCACTGTATGCATCCCTCATTAGACCCATTATAGAGTACAATGCCCCATTTGGTATGTACCTCACAAGACATCTGCAACAGCTGGAAAGGCCGCAGAAATACCTCACTAAAAAAATCACAGGCCTAAAGCAGATGCCCTATGCTGACCGTCTAAAAAAACTCCAGCTGTACTCTGTGGCATATCGTCTACTCAAAGGTGATCTCTGCTTAACATACAAGGCCATGTCAAACCCTGAGCTGTTGGACATGCTCCACTTAATGAAATCCCATTCCCTCAGAGACACACGCTCCAGGGATCTAAACTCTGTCATCACAATGAACAAAACATGCTGGAGGGATAGGTTCCTGACCCAGAAACTCTCCATACTCTGGAATAGACTACCCATACATGTCAAGCAGAGCACCTTCTTAGCCCTCTTCAAAAGGAACCTTGACGATTGGATGGGAGATAAGAAATTCACCCCGGGAATCATGTCAGTCACTCTGCTAGACGGGTCCAGGGAAGTAAATACTATGGGTAGAAATATCCAGGGCACTGTTATGGCTAGGCTTGTATAGGCCCCTAGGACTGATAGCCTAGTACCAACCTATGAACCTATGAACCTAAGAGGGGGGTGATCACCTTGGATGGGGAAGGTGTTGTGGAATCGCAGTCCAATGTGCCTCCACAAGGTAGCAGCATAACTCACATCCCTAGCCATAAGACTGTTGGTACTGTTCCTTTACTGCCCCAAGAGTGGCAGTGGTGGAGGTTGGGCTCCAGGGTGAGCCTTCCCCACCAAGGTGGCCAAAATGGTCTCCAGTTGGTGCAGGCATTGTACAAGCCCACTAATGATGATTCTGCACACCAAACATGGCAGTTCATCATGGGGTGACAACTCCCTCTCAATCGCTGCTCACAGAGGGGAGCCCGTCCCTGTCTAGTGGTGCGGTACTACCCAATGCTGCAGGTATTGCAGGAGCAGCAGAGGGGTTCCAGACATGCTGGGATCGGGTGCCACTGGAGGCAATGTAGGTGGATTACAAGTAACCAGGTGACCTTGACATGCTATAGTAAAGTAGTTATAACAATAAGTAAAGGTTAGTAATAACCAAAGCAATGCTTGTATTAACAGAATGGAACATAATATTGATTAATCCAAGTACATATTAAGGTATATTATGTCTAACACAACATTAAATAAGTATGTTAACAGCAAGCTGGTATGAAATAACCCATAAGGTCAACAAAACAGTTAAGTTTAACAAAATATGTTAATATTAAACCATAATAATAAATAATAATGATAAATTAAAGAAGATAAAGGGTAGAGAGAGAGAGAAAAACATACCATTAGTGATATCATAGATGATATCCCTAAAAAGACTGGTAATACATACTTCTACAGGTGTGCAGTGTTAGTTGTGAGTACAGTGACTACAATTCCTCTATAGCTGATGTAGCACATATATAACCCTCAAGCTGTTAGTATGGGACAGTATGGGCCAAGAATAACAAATGCATGCACACAACTACACAGAACAGTTTCACATAATGTGCACATACATAACTACCAAGATGCTGTGTAAACAGATTTGAAAATACATTGCATTCCAGGCAATCATTTATCTGGTAATCATGGACCAGACAGATTAGGCAGTTGTTACATTACAAAAATCATGACAGTTGAGAGGTATGTTTGTGTACATTAATTAGACTAGATAGCCATCATGCCTTAGCTGGCAGACATGGGAGTAAAACCCAAATGTTGTGACTGCAGGGGACATCTGCAAATAAGGTAACAATTGACTGCAGCAACTTAGAACACACATGCAATGAACACAGCCCTACTGCAAATATTAAGACAGATTTATTTAGGAAACCACAATGCTGCTTAACACTTTATTGGTATTGCTTTTAATTATCTGTGAAGTCTACCCATGACATCTGCCCATAAAGTGGGTTACCTCACATATATAACTTTTGTTCCTGGAGTGGGAGGAAAAGAGAGCATTATGTGACTGAAACTGACCTGGAAACAGAATTGAACCATACTATGACTTGTGCAATACATTTTTCAGGCCATTACTTTTGCATTCTACAGCTATTGCAGTTTTACACTTGACTCCAGTGACATTAGAACAGACATGAAATGAATAAGTCCTAATGCAAATATTAAGACAGATTTTTTTAGGAAACCAAAAAGTTGCTTAACACTTTATTGGTCTTGGTGATAATTATCAGTGAAGTCTACACATAATATCTGCCCATAAAGTGGGCTACTTCACATATATACCTTCTGTTCCTGGAGTGGGAGGAAAAGAGAGCATTATGTGACTGAAACTGACCTGGAAACAGAATTGAACCATATTATGACTTGTGCAATACATTTTTCAGGCCATTACTTTTGCATTCTATAGTTATTACAGTTTTACAGTTGAATGCAGCAACCTTACCGTAGACATGTAATGCATACATCTCTACTGCAATTATGTTATGACACCACAATCCTGCTTTTGACCTTTTTGCTTACTGTTATTGGTATTGTTTATTGCTTATTGCACTGCATTTTTTATACTTGATTTATTGCACTACAGTTCTAATTCTGAATTTGTTGGACTACAAGTTTTATTGTTTATTCTTTATTGCACTATATTTAGCATAATATATCCATACTTATCACATCATGGTGCAACTTCACCAGGTGCCCTGCATGGGACTGCATGTTGTGAGCCCTCTCAGCTGCAGCTGTTGGGAGAGAAGCCCGCCATTATGCATATCTGTTTTGCACACATTCGGCTTGCATTTTAGTAAAATAGTGGAAGAAATACATACATATGTCTGCAGCATGCCGTAGCCTCTTGGACCCGGGTATCCAAAGTTCCCCTCTTTCTACACTTCAGGTTATTGTAGTGGTGATAACATGCTCACCAGTGTGGGGGGGATACCCTGGCCAAATTATCCCAGGCCTCAGCCTTACATTCTGAGCCCTAGTAATCACCCTGCAGCAGCCTAGGTTCATAACTGCATATCAGGAGCCCAACAAAACCTCTCAACTCCTGCACAGCCCATCCCTGCATTTGAAAGTGTGCACCCTCTCCAACATCACCTGGCATACTGACAGAAAGGCTTCAACAACTGTTGCAGAATTCCTGCCTATTGGCCTTAATATAGGCTGTTTTCCCACCCGTACATGTCATTCAGCAACATTCAAAAAAGCACCGCATTGCATCACGCAAACCAGCTAAGCAGAGCTGAGCATCACTAAAACTTGCACAACCATGGTTTTAGCAAAACTTAGCAATGCACAAACATTAATAGTCATTAATCACATTTAAGCAGTGCTTAGCACCATGCAGCTATTCCAAATCTAAAAGTGTTAGCTGTATCTAAGCACAGCTTCACATTGTGGTGTTCTGTGCCATGCAAACTGACTTAAAAAACAGATATGATAATTAATTACTTCCCATTTCTATTTTTAGATATCTAGCATGTGTATATATCTAAGTACAACTTGGCATTGCTGCACTCCGTGCTGTGCAAATGGCAATTTAAAATATATAAAAAAAATTAGAAATTTAAAACACAAACTATGAATTCACAGCACATTTCAGCCGTAACAGGGAACATTGCAGGGAGCCTCACCCTGTATATAACATCTCAATAGACATCCACAACCACAAGATAGCCTTTACACTTCTGCCTATGTGGATTCAATATTCCTGTTGCTATGCTCTCCCTCGGCAGCATGCCATGATTAATATGTGTAGTGCGCTGCCCAGGGGGAAGCATGGCCATGTTCATGGGTACATTCCATGTAGATTCTACATGTAGCCTACATGGATTTCATTGAATCCTGGGGGGTATCTTTCAGTTCTCAATGCAGCAAGAGACATAACATCTGTACTAAGAAACTTTCTGTATTATGTTTAGGGTGAACTAAGTAGTAGTCCTGAAAGCATGAAAGAATGCAATTTTTTTATGGCTTTCAGCATCTGCCAAAGATCTGAGCAGAGCCCTTGTGTATGTATTTTTATAGGTAGATGCTAAATGCTACCAGCTGCCATCAGTAGTTGTTTTGGCCTGGGAACTAGAAGTTAGATGACAAGAAATTATGTCATTTTGTAATCTATCCCAGCAGTAATATTTCAGATATTATTTTGAGAAGTCTCTGAGTAAAGCAGAGCATTCTGCATTCTGCTTTGGACCTGACAACAACTAGAACATCCATTCACCACATTTGCCTTGCTCTAATGAAGTAAGTTTCTAGGCAAAAATATAACTATCTTAGATACAGTCAGGAATATAGTAAAGCTTAGTGTAGATATTTTTCTTTATTTGTGTGAGCTTGTACTGCAATGTTGTTTTAAATATTTCCTGTGGTTTTGAACTTTGATGTCACTGTGAATATATACTGAGTACTTCCTTAGCTTGGTCACTCAGCTGAGATCTCAACTCTATAGCTGTGCCAGTGAGGAGTCTTACTGGGCTCTGGAGGAAGAAGGAGAAACCAGTCCCGGACTGACTGTGGTCTCTGTGTGCTCATAAGGGAAATTGCTCTTGATGCAGAGAGCTGCATCTGGAAATATTGTGTGTGTACCTGTTATCCTCTCAGTGAACATCCCCACTGTTGCCAGTGATGAGTATTGAGGCTCCTTGATTACTGGTCCAGTGGTAGAATTGTCACAATCACATCTATTTTCCTGATCACATTTACTTAGCTAATGTCATACTGACCATTTGTAAAATAACGAACTAAATAAATAAATAATACTCTGAATTTAAACCCTTGCTCACCTGTGCTCTAATCACAGAATGGTAGGCTGCAAGTGTGTTTTCCACACTCAGTACTGTCCAGAGCTTCTCACTACTGAGCCTTTTTATACGAAGGAAGGTGAACCAAATCTTACACTTTTTCCTTAAGCACAGAGCAGTGTTTGCTCAGCACTTAGTGACGTGCAAGCAGAGAAGGCAATGGCAAAAGTTATTTATGTAATAAAACTTTGGCAACACCATTTCAAATATAGACAACAGCATGAACATCCCATTATCTGTCAACAATTTCTCCCATAACATATCTTGCAAACTACTTCACAAGTTCAAGCTAAATTCATGAAATGGAAATCACAAATGTGCTAACACTTTTCCATCATCCATCCAAATCCGTTTTTTTGGCAATGTGCTATGTAAATAGGTGTTTAGCATGCCTTACTCTAGTTACTAGGCTGATATTTTCTATTACATAGAAAGGCATTCATAAAAGCAAGAGAAGGGCAGGGACATGTGCGCTTCACTGAATACACGCTTTCTGATATTCATGTGTGCCCTGCAGCAATGCACTTACAAATGATGTATCAGTACCTAGGCCATTTTCAAGCAGACTACAGTAATACAGAGCATAGCTGCATTGTTACATTTGGTATGGGTTTATACTGACACTGGACATTGGTCATCCATGATCATATCACAATGATATTGTCATTAAATTCTATTAATGTAGATATCACTTCATCTGAATATGAAGACACATACCTCCACTCTTGCAGTAGTGGTGTTTCCAAAGTGTGTGTGTGTGTGTTATCTCAGTATGCAACATCCTAAAAACAGGTACATGTATGGCTCAGTTCTGCAAGATGCATTCATGACAGCTTTCTTATAAATAGATTGCCAGGATGTATTTAAATTAATTTTTGTAAATTGCAATCACACAATCATACCCCAAGTCCTGCCTTTGCACACAAGTCTCATAACAGAATATGTTACCGGCAATGATATGCTGATATCATCATCTATAAAGAGCACTGTGACAAAAATAAAATCAGATATCTGTGATGGCATAAATGTTAAGTACTGTGTTCTTCAGCCTGTGTAACTAGTTAGGTAGGAGATCGAATCGCACAACAGTCAGTGTGTATGTGTCTGTATTTCTGAGTGTGTGTGTTTGTGTGTGTTTGTGTGTGTGCGTGTGTGTGTGTGTGTGTGTGTGTGCGTGTGTGTGCGTGTGTGTGTGTGTGTGTGTGTGTGTGTGTGTGTGTGTGTGTGTGTGTGCGTGCATGCATAGTCAGAAAAGCTTGACTCCAGGTCCTGCTGCCATCACTCAAGCATCATTCAGAAAATACCTTTACATTGGTACATGACTCCACAGCAATTTCATGCAGCCCTCCCAACATCATCTTCTCACCATGCACTGATGATGTCATCCTCAGTAAAGTGCACTCTGATACTATTGATGTCAGATTTGTGTTGTTGTACTAGTGCTAGTATTAAGTAATCTGTTATTTAGCTTGTGTAACTAGTTAACTAGGAGTTTTAATCTCATAGCAGTCAACTTGACCTCATACGTTTTCATTCAACTATCTCTCAGGAGACAATTTTATATTGGGATGTGAGTCCACATCTATGTTACACAATCTTCCCAACATCTTCTCAGCATACACTGATGCTGTCTTTCCCTATAAAGTGCACTCTGAAATTATTAAAATCAGGCTTGTACTGTATGCTAGCCTTAAGTACTGCATTCTGTAGTTTGTGTAACTATGTAGGCAGAGGATCAAATCTCACAACAATCAACGTGTGTGTGTGTGTGTATGTGCGTGTGTGTGTGTGTGTGTGTGTGTGTGTGTGTGTGTGTGTGTGTGCTTGTGTGTGTAGAGTCAGATTAGCTTAACTCCAGATCCTGCTGCTCTCACTCAAGTATAATTCAGAAAATACTGATACACTAGTACATGACTCTACCGCTTTTTCATACAGATCTCCCAACATTATCTTCTCACCATACACTGATGATGTCATCCTCTATAAAGTGCACTCTGACAATATGACAGTCAGACTTGTACCATGGTGTGAGTGTTAGGTACTTTGATCTCTAGCTTGTGTAACTGTTTAGATAGGAGTTCTAATTTCACAACAGTTAACTTGTGTGTGCTCATTGACCTATCAGTCTGGAGACAATTTTACATTGGAATGTGATTCCATATCTCTGTCATACTATCCTCCCAACATCTTCTTCTCACCATACATTGGTGATGTTATCACCTATAAAGTGCACTCTGACAGTATTAAACTTGGATGTCTGTGTTGGTGCTAGCATTAAATACTGGGCAGGATTCACGAAACCTCTGTGTAAGAGTTAATATGTCTTACATGGAGGCTGCAGTCTAACAGTATGACGTCAGCATGCCATGCATTTTCATGAAGGCATGCTGAATCACACCCTAGGCTAACACGGTCCATATAGGACAGTTGGGGGCGTGTCCGAATGCCGAGTTCTGCAAAGGGACACGCCCCCAGAAGAGTCAGAGTCCTGAAAGTAAACTCCCACGAGCGAGTCCGCGGAAATGTCAAGGAACACAACACCACACATGCCCCCACAGACTATAAACCCAACTGTAATGTAAAACGTAAAAATAGCAGTTTGATTTTTTTTTTTATAATTTCCAAAATGTTTGCCCATAGTTGTGCTTGTTTGCGCGGGTATGCCCTCCGCTCAGTCACAGTTAGCAGTCATTGAAAAGCATATAAGATCTAAATATACAGATTAAGCCAAGTAGCAATAGCGTAGCGGTAGAGATGTTGGCCAAAGAGGAGGTAGTCACGGTTCGAGCCCCCACAGCATCATTTTCTATTTTTATTTAAATAAGCATGAAACAATCCCCTGACATATATGTATATATATAACTATAATTTAAGTAAAATGTAATGACATGGGCCATGTATTTTGAAGAAATCCGACACAAGAAAATATAAAAAAAATGTATAAGTGCCCATCCTTTCACTCTGGTGCACAGCATCCTGGCTTTGAGTCCCATCACTGTTTTAAATATTCATACTGAGCACACCAGACTAAGGTATGACCATGTTGCATTTTGTTCAGCTATGGCCTACTTAAACCAGGCTTGTCCAGCATTACTAGTGTATTCCGCAACTTGGGTGGACATTGACAAACACTAGGCTATGTGCCCTAGGGCATTTCTAATCCTAGTCAGAGTGTGTTTGTCCTTCAACACACATTTTAACTGGTGTTTGCCATGACATTTTTCAAGGTTAGTATACTGTGCCTCTGTCTTACTATAACATAAAAGTGATACCCAGGGTAAACCTACAATCTCTCATACACTCATCAAGATTCCTCTTGAAGAGAGTCAATGAGGGACTCTGCCTAACCTGGACTGGGATTTTATTCCAGAGTGAAGGGAGCCTCTGGGTTATGAATCTGTCCCAACAGCATGTCCTATTTATTTCAGTGCTGAGGTTCAAGTCTCTCGAGCGCGTCACTCGATGGGATTTGGATTTTCTGAGGTTCAGCATGTCCATTAATTCTAGGTTGGACATGGCTTCATACATCAGGCACAGATCGCCTCTGAGCAGGCAGTATGCCACTGAGTAGAGCTGGAGTTTCTTTAACAGGGCAGCATATGGCATCTGTTTGAGCCCTTTGATCCTCTTGGTGAGGTACTTTTGGGGTCTTTCCAGTTGCTGCAGGTGTCTGGTAAGGTACATCCCAAAAGGGGCATTGTACTCAATTATGGGCCTGATGAGGGATGAGTAAAGAGGCATGATGACCTCCCCTGATCTAGATGTGAATCCCTTCATGATTAGGTGGGCTATATAAAATGTTTTTCTAACCACTTTGGCCACGTGGTTGTCAAATGTGAGATTGCTATCAACTTGGGTCCCCAGGTCCCTTATTACTTCTTCTGTACTTAATGGATTACCACCTATGGGGTAATTTCTGGGCACTTTGTTTTTGCCAAAGGGGATGACTTTGAGCCATGGCTCTGGCACCAGTTGTCTGTTTGTATGAGGCCCTTTTGAAGGATGCGTGTGTCAGCTGGAGAGTCGATTATGGCGCCCAGTTTGCAGTCATCTGCGAACTTGGTCAGACACAGTCCTTCCATGTTGGCCTGTACCTCCGAGAAATATAAACCAAACAAGAGAGGTCCCAGCACTGAGCCTTGTGGGATGCCACTTGTAACTGGTTTGGAGTCCGACATGGCTCCAGCAATTCTAACCATGTGGGTTCTGTCCTTGAGGCAGTTTGCAACCCATCTAGTGACATAGGGGTTTATATTTAAGCTGGTGAGCTTTTCTATAATGCCCGAGTGGGGTATTGTATCGAAGGCTTTTGCGAGGTCCAGGTAGGCTGTGTGGACCACCTTCCCCTCGTCAATGGCCTTGGTGACTGTTTCATAGAAATCAACCAGGTTAAAGAGGCAGGATCTGCCCTACACAAAGCCAAACTGGGTAGGATCCAGTGTCTGCAGGTCCCCAATATCTTTATTTATGAGGTCCATGATGATCCTTTCCATAGCTTTACAGACCAATCTAGGCAGGCTTATGGGGCAATAGTTTCCAGGATCCGTTGAGGCACCACCTTTGTGGAGAGGGACCACTGTTGCTGTATGCCACTCTTTGGGTACATATCCTGTAGTAAGGCTGAGATTGAACAGTAGTTGTATGTTTGGGTTTAGCTCTTCTTGGAGTTCATGTAGGACACAGCCCGGGACACCGTCTGGTCCCATTGATGCTGTGTTTTTTTGCTTTGGAGAGGGCAGCTCTTACCTGAGCATCTGAGATGTCAGGGGGGCAGCACTCTGCTGGGATAGATATTTGCCCTTTTGGTGGGGAGGGGGGGGGGGGTTTGTGCTGAACCTGTCAGCTAGGATGTTGGCAATGTCTGTGGGTTTGGTGCATTTTTTGTCATTTTGGACTAATTCTGAGCATATCTGGGAATTTCCACCCAGGTTACTAACATAACTAAAGAAAACCTTGTGATAATCCTTAGTGTCCTGTTCAATTTTTCTCTCGAAGCTGGCCTTAGACGATTTTATGAGTGCCCGTAGTTTTTTGCTAATACTGATCAGACATGCCTTCCCTTTTTGGGATTTTGCTCTATCATGTGGTAGCTTCCTCCTTCTTTTGTCTAGTTTGTTTATGGCTGGGGTCCACCATACAGGACATCTGCCTTTGGAGGATTGGGTCTTGGTTTTATTTGGGATTGCATGATCCATGCATTCCTGAAGGTGTTCATAGAATGCGTTTATAAAGGATTCTGCGGTCTGGGCCGTATTTTTCACAGGCCCGGTGGCTCTGAAGGATTCCACCTTGATTTTGAGGAGTGTGATATTTGCTTTAGAGAAGTTTTTCACTGTGGTTTTCAGGGCAGGGGGTGGGGTCGGGATGTGAATATCCAGTGAGATTAGTTTATGGTCTGATCTTACCAGTGAGGGATACACTTCTGGTCTGGAGCATAGAGTCCCCATGTTGCTGATGATCAGGTCCAGTATGTTTTCCCCTGTTGTGGGAGTGGTAACAAGTTGTTCCATAGCATTTCAGTTTATAAATTCTAGGAACCTTTGGGCTAGGGTGTTGGAGCTAGAGTAATGCTCCCAGTCTATGTTTGCGTAGTTGAAGTCGCCCAATATAATGGTGTTTGGAGAGACCTTCATATTTTCCAGTGTTCTCAGGAAGGCCGAGTGGGTTTCCTGGGGTTGGCACGGTGGTCTGTAGCAGACTATAAACTGGAAGGCAGTTTTACCCACTGTTAGTTGCACATGGATAGTCTCTGATGATTCGTGCTGTGCCACCAGCCTGGAGGTGTGGGTATCTTTGACAAATATTGATACTCTCCCTCCTTTTGTGGTTTGGTCCAAGTTTTGGGGCTGAAAAGCATGGTAAGAGGTGTAACCTGGTAGTGCTGGGGTGCTCTCGGGATCCTTGAACCAGGTTTCTGTTACTGCACAGATATCGATGTTCTCCATGCTAAGGAGAGTTTCGAGTGCATGCATCTTGAGGTTTAGACTTCTGGCGTTGAGTAGCATCACTCTTAGTTTCTTATCCCTTGTGATACCTATGGTGGTGGGTTTGTCTTTTGAGCCTTGCCTAAAAAAGGCACTATGGGGGTAGCAAGAGCCTTTGCCAATAGCCCTTTGATCCTCCTGGTGAGGTACTTTTGGGATATTTCCAGTTGCTGGAGGTGTCTGCTAAGGTACATCCCACAAGGGGCATTGTACTCAATTGTGAGCCTGATGAAGGATGACTGAAGAGGCACGATGACCTTCCCTGATGTAGATGTGAATACCTTCATGATTAGGTGGGTATATGACATGTTATTATAACCACTACGGCCACATGGTTGTAAAATGCAAGATTTCTATCAACTTGTGTCCCCAAGTCTCTTATTACTTCTTCTGTACTTAATGGGTTACCACCTATGTGGTAATTGGTGGGCACTTACTGTTTTTCCAAAGGGGAGGACTATACACTTTTTTGCATTTAGCTTGATGACATGGCTCTGGCACCAGTTGTCTGTTTCTATGAGGCCCTTTTGTAGGATGCTTGTGTCAGCTGGAGGGTCAGATATGGCACCCACTTTGTAGTCATCTGCAAACTTGTTCAGACACAGTCCTTCCATGTTGGCCTGTACCTCTGTGAAATATGTACCAAACAAGGGGGGTCCCAGGAATAAGCCTTGTGGGATGCCAGTTGTAGCTGGTTTGGACTCTGACATGGCTCCAGCATTTCTGACCATGTCAGTTCTGTCCTTGAGCCGGTTTGCAACCCATCTAGTGACATAGGGGTTTATATTTAAGCTGGTGAGCTTATCTTTAATGACCAAGTGGGGTATTGTATGGAAGGCTTTTGCAAGGTCCAGGTAGGCTGTGTGGACCACCTTCCCCTCATCAATGGCCTTGGTGACTGTTTCAAATGACTCAACCAGGTTTAAAGGGCAGGATCTGCCCTTAAGTAAGCCACACTGGGTAGGGTCCAGAGTCTGTAGGTCCCCAATATCTTTATTTCTAAGGTCCATGATGATCCTTTCCATAGCTTTGCAGACCAAGCTAGTCAGGAGTCTGGGGTGATAGTTTGCAGTATACATTCAGGCACCACCTTTGTGAAGAGGGACCACTGTTGCTGTACACTGCTCTTTGTGTACATATCCTGTGGTAAGGCTGAGATTGAACAGTAGTTTTATTTGGTGCTCAATTCTTCTTGGACTTCATGTTGGACGCAGCCTGGGACACCATCTGGTCCCATTGATGCTGTGTGTTTTGTTTTGGAGATGCTGGCTGTTACCTGAGCATCTGCAATGTCAGGGGGCCAGCACTCTGCTGGGATAGATGTTCGGTCTTTTGGTGGGGGGGGGGTTTGTACTGAACCTGTCAGGTCAGATGTTGGCAATGTCTGTGGGTTTGGTGTATTGTTTGCCATTTTGGACTAATTCTGAGCATATCTGGGAATTCCCACCCAGGTTCCTACCATCAGTAAAGAAAGCCTTGTGGTTATCCTTAGTGTCCTGTACAATTTTTATCTCGTAGCTGTCCTTAGATGATTTTATGTGTGGCCATAGTTTTTTGTCATAATACCGATCAGTGATGCCTTCCCTTTTTGGGTTTTGCCCTATCATGTAGTAGCTTCCTCCTTCTCTTGCATGGTTTGTTGATGGCTGGGGTCCACCAGACAGGATGCCTGCCTTTGGAGGACTGGGTCTTGGTTTTATTTGGGATTGCATAATCCATGCATTCCTGAAGGTGTTCATACCATGCATTTATAAAGAGTTCTGAGGTCTGGGCCATATTTTCCACAGGCACAAGGGCTTTAATGGATTCCACCTCAGTTTGGAGGAGTGCATAATTTGCTTTACACATGTTTTTCACTGTGGTTTTCTGGCCAGGGACTGGGGCAGGATATGAATATCCAGTGAGATTACTTTATGGTCTGATCTTACCAGTGAGGGATACACTTCTCGTCTTGGCCATAGAGTCCCCATGTTGGTGATTATCAGGTCCAGTATGTTTACCCCTCTTGTGGGAGTGGTGTCAAGTTGTTCCATAGCATTTTGGTTTATGAATTCTAGGAACCTTTGGCCTAGGGTGTTGGAGCTAGAATAATGCTCCCAGTCTATGTTTGGGTAGTTGCAGTCGCCCAGTATAATGTGGTTTGGAGAGCCCTTCATATTTTCATGTGTTCTCAAGTAGGCCAAGTGGGGTTCCTGGATTTAGGAGGGTGGTGTGTAGCAGGCTACGAACTGGGAGGCAGGTTTAGCCACTGTTACTTGCACGTGGATAGTCTGTGCTGCTTCATGCTGTGGCACCAACCTGGGGGTGTGGGTATCTTTGACAATTATTGATGCTCACCCTTCTTTTGTAGTTTGTTCCATGTTTTGGGGCTGTAAAGCATGGTATGAGGTGTAACCTGGTAGTGCTAGGGTGCTCTTGTGAGCCTTGAACCAGGTTTCTGTTACTGCACAGATATCAAAATTCTCCATGCTGAGGAGAGTTTGGACTGCATGCATCTTGCAGTTCAGACTTCTGGCATTGGGTAGCATTACTTCTACTTTCGTATCCCTTGTGATACCTATGGAGGTGGGTTTGTGTTTTGAGCCCTACCTATTCAAGGCACTATGGGGGTGACAACAGCCTTTGCCAGTATCCAAAAGGCCAGGGGTGATAGGTGCAAGCCATCCCTAGTGGAGCATCATGTCTTGCTCAGCATGTCATCCCAGGCTGACAGGCATTGGATCCCCTTTGACTAACAACAATTCTTAAGACAATTGTTGTAATTGATCATCTTGTCTTCATATTGTGGCATCATGCTTGGTGAGGGTAGGATGTTACTCAGGGTCATCAAGTTTGCATATACTACATGTTGTTACATTGCTTAACACATGGCAATCATGCCTCAGGTGGTGCTGCAGGGCTGCCTATATTGGATGCACATACTACACTCCCTGTACATGTTTGAAAGCAGGTTGTGTCAACTTAGGCATCCCTTTTACTATATGTGTGGTCAGAGAGAGGTGTCATTTCCAGGGTTCCTACTGAGCCAGTGTATGTGCTATGCGTTGCCACTTTGCCAAGGCCAAGGCATACTGGGCACGCCTCCTTCTGCCTACTGGGGCAGGCTCAGGTTGTTCCTCCTCCGAGTCACACTCTGCCTGTGATGGCCTTGGCAATGGTGGTGGGCTGTTTGGGCCAGGCCTATGCTGGTCCTGCTGTAGCTGTTTTTGCAGAATCATATTATGTAGCATAGCACATACCATGACAATTTGGGTACATGTAGTAGGTGAGTACTGCAAGGCTCCACCAGATGTGTCCAAGCACCGGAACCATGACTTCAGCAGCCCAAACACACGCTCTATTACATTACGTGTTTGTGAGTGTGCCTCATTATGGCGTTCCTGTTCAGGTGTGTGTGCATTTCTGATGGGTGTCATCAGCCACGGCTCCAGTGCATAGCCAGCATCCCCCAGTAGGTGACCATGTGGGATGTCCCCATTGGCAAATGTCTGGTACAGCTGCATCAGATGCCAGATATGGGAATCATGGTAGCTTCTAGGGCAGCCAGCACACACATTCATTATTATGCCCTGGGCATCACACACTTGATGGAGGGGAAGCCCTTGCAGTTAATGTAGGCCCTACCCCGCTCACCGGCTGGTGCTTTGATGCGTATATGCGTGCAGTCTATTGCACCCACTACCTCAGGGTATTCCACTATTTGCTGGAAGAGACGCATATTGCTGGCCAATACCTCACGGGAATTGGGGAAATATACATGACCACTGACATGTGCTGACATGGCATCCAGGAACTGGTGCAGTACCCTGGATGCTGATGCCTGTGATATCCCCATCATATCACCAGTTGGTCTCTGGAAGGTACCTGTTGCTAGTATTCTTAGGCCAACACATACCTTGGTTTCCACTGGGATGGGTTCCCCTCTGTTGGTTCTGTGTGTGAGGTCGTGGCCTGCACAGCTCCACAATTTGCTGCAAGAGGTCTCTGTCCACTCTATAGTGCTCCACTATCTCCAGCTCATGAAATCCCTGGTAGGTGACCCTGGGCCTGTACACTCTTCTCTGTCTCCTCACTGTGGGTTGTCCGGCAGCATTTGCATTGTCACCACCATCAGCATGTTGCATATGTCGCCTTATAACAGCTATGGCAGCCCCTAGCATTTTTTGTCTGAGTGAAGCTTTTTCAGTTTTCACTTCTAGTAGCTTACTCCAGTGTTGCAGTGTCTGTTGAGAGAAACATACTGCACTGTTGTTTGCAGAGTTTTCAGTGCTGGGCTACTGTTCTGCCTGTGTAATTGCCTGATTCTGATTGTTTTCACCTGATAGCTATGCTAGTACCTGGTAGCTTCCTACAATTTGTTGTGCTTCCTTTTTCCTCTCTGTTTCCTCAGGGGGGAGCGACGCGCATACAAGGGAAAACACGCGCACAGCAGCTAACACGCGCGCACCCATGCTTAGATAGACAACAACCTGCTTATTCGGGTTAAAATGCGCGCATCCCAGCGCAAACACGCTTATAACTCTTTAAACAGCCTTATACATGCTTACTCCGGCTTAAACACGCGCACTCATGCTTACACGTGCGCACTCCATCTTACTCGGGCTTCCCAGCGCGCACACGCGCGCATGCACGCTCAGCAAGAAACTTTGGTGTTATCCACAGTGTACACCTTCCATTTCTTGGCTTTTCCCATGTCTACCTGTTGACACACCTCTTTCCATGATGTCTAACTGACAGCTTTCACATCCCACTCTGCTCCAATGAGCTTCATTTCTTTCATACATACCCCCCTGTGATGTCACCTATCTCCTACTCTGTTACTCCCCCTTATCCTACTCCTACACTCCAGGGAATGTGCTCATATGCTATGTAAAAGTGTAATTCACTATCCTAACACTCATTTACATAGGATTGCCTACTAATGCTTAGTTACATGTTTTACACTGAGCTTCTCCCTTAGCAACCCTACTCGGTGGCCATGTTGTTTTCAGACAGCTATTCCCTTACATTGTATATTGATGGTTTGCATAAAACCCACGTTTATGGGTTTTAAATATTTTTCTGTTGATTTATTTTTTTAGCGCAGCCCGTTTGCGCGGCGCTGCACTACATTTAAACATCGGCCATTGGCATGCTTCCTGGAACATATGCAACCTTTATTTGGAGCTGACAAGGCTCCATTGTGCTATTTGCAGAATGGTACTCAGTTGTCAACTGAGTACATTTTTGCAGATAACACGACTCTTACACGGACAGGTTTGTACTTCCTGGATCATAAAATTACCTCATTTGCATGCCTTTTGGCTGTAAGTGAGATAATTTGCATATCCAAGCCCTGTCCGTGTAAGAGCCGTTTTAGGAGCTCTCTTACACGCCCCTGCAGGCTGTTCGTGGATCGCTCGTTGGGCATGATGGCTGCATGGAGTCTTACACTACTCTTAGACTCCGTGCAAGCCATCGTGAATCCGGCCCACTGTGTTCTACAGCTTATAAACTAAATAGGTAGGAGTTCTAATCTCACAGTAGCCAATCTGTATTCATTCAATTATCAGTCTGGGAGATGATTTTGCACCAGGGTGAGTCCACATCTATGTCATACAGACCTCCAAACATCTTCTTCTCATGATATGCTGATGATGTCATCCCCTATAAAGTGCACTTTGATAACATTAAACTCAGATGTCTGTGTTGGTGTTAGCATTTAGCATTACGTACTGTGTCCTCTAGCTCATGTGACTAGGCAGGTATGGATTCTAACTTAATAGGAGTCAAGTGGTGTGTGTGTTCATCCAACTGTTATTCTGAAGACAATTTTACACCGGGATGTGACTCCACATCTCTGTCATATGATCGTCCCGATATCGTTTCTCAGCATACACTGATGATGTCATCTCCTTTTAAGTGCACTCTGAGAGTATTAAAGTCAGACATCTGTAGTGGTGCTAGTCTTACATTGTAGGGAATTCAGCTTGTGCACCTACACATGTGTACTGTTCAAATCTGATCTCAATGAACTGGTGTATGTGTGTGGTTGGTGGTATATTACAGTTATTGTATGATGTTTTCAATTTTTTTTCATTTGACTCCCACTCAGGAGAACATTTTACATAGGCCCATGAATCCGATCTCCCCTGTTCCCCCTGTCCACATAACATGCTTTCTGTGAAGCACTGAGGATGTCATAATTTCAATGATGCATACACACATTGTGAAGAAGAGCCTTGGCATTATCCTGTGCAAGCCATCTGCAGACCACTGGATGTGTAATGGCTAATTCTTTCATGGGGTAGTACACACGTCACATATGGACAGAGGTAGCCTGTAATAAAATCAAACATATACACACATGCAACTTCTATCTTCCCTCACATTAATATAATAATTTTGTTTTAAATTGTATAATGATGGCTAGGGTTTTATGTGCTCTTGACCATAAGCATAGTAATGTCTTATGACCCTCTGTTGTTGTCATCCAAATGTACTATGTTGAAGTGTGAATGCGCTGTAGCCCTACAATAGTGCATTCTAGTATATGATTTGAGCTATTGTATAATTTGAGCTACTGTATTGATGCCCACTGCTGCCATTTGGTTGCATGTTCCTTCCATAGCTGATGTAGTAATATGCCTCCTAGGGAATGGGGACTTGGGATGATACTATGTATATTGTTGCCTTACTAAGGCAGGTGTTCTTGTAGTGGACTATAGCAACATTATATACAGTCCTCATTCAACCATCACAGTGGAAGTTGCAGTACGGCACAAGTGTGCACATGTATACCTAGCATCTGGAAATGTTATCTGACATACAGCAGTATTATGTCATACTGATTACACAGGCACATACTCCTGGGTTCATGCACATGTTGTAATGCTGTTATATACAGAATCATATGGCATGTTCAGATTCACTTTCAACCTTGGGGAATTCATTGTATGTACAATTGTGCTGCTGTTTGCAAGGATTATTCAGGTGTTCCCCAAAAGCAGTTTGAGATGTCAGCATTTGTGCCATTAACTGTTCTGCATGAATTGCATCCACAACAGTTGTAATGTGTTGAGATATGGTATCAGGGCTATCAGCCACACATTTCCACTGATAAACATATAGGCATATGATGTTCGAATGTAATGACATGAAATAGGTTGAGTTGTACAACTATATTAACAGTTCCACTGTGCTGCATGTGATTCACACACAATGTTGCATTTGGAGGTGATGCCGCAAGGTATGTTGCAACTATGAAATCTTAAGGGCAATACTGAGCTATGAGCAGAGCTGGTTGTGGATAGCAACACCTATACTCATAACTCATGAACTAGTACAATCAGTCAGTAATTCCACACATAAAGAGTTTCATTTTTCTTATAGTTGAGAAAATAAAGTACACTGCAAGTCCTCCTCAGGGCTACCACATCTTTGGAATAGGCTACCTATTCATGTGAAACAGAGAACCTCTATGACACTGTTCAAAAGGAACCTGGATGAGTGGCTGGGGCACCATAAATTCTTACCGGGAATACAGCCCACAACCCTCCTGGACATAGGCAGTCATTACTAAATGCAGTCTTGGGTATTAACTAACATTTCCATGGCATTACATTGGGATGAAACAGTTAGGATTGAAATGACCTCCAAGTCAATAGCATAGTAATCACCTAAGATCCTAGGATCCTATGAGGTATACAGCCCTCATCCCTCATCCATTCACAGTCAGAGAGACACATACATGCACAAGCATGCACACGGGCATGTTTACCATACATATCTCCTAATTAATGCTCCTACTGTGATTATCCAGAGAGACACACACACACATACACACACACACACACACACACACACACACACACACACACACACACACACACACACACATACACACACACACAGACACACACATGCACATACGCACACACTAACGCAAGCACGCAGACATACACACACACACACACACACACACACACACACACACACACACACACACACACACACACTATTACAGTCTGTTAAACTCCCCAAAACTTACCTTTAACATAATCTCACCTACTGACAGCAATGGGTGAATGCAAACTTTGAAAAACTGTATTGCTGGGCTGTGTAAATGCCTTATTGCAGCCATTTTTAGGGAAGATCACATGGCTAATTAGCATAAGCTGCTCCCCCAGAAAACCTCATTACCATATGGCTCAACAGGGGAGATGGTCCACTACAGCGATTCTAAAGGTGGCATAATATCACTGCTGAAAGCCTAACTCTGAATTAGATAGGGTTGTCACCACTGGTAGCTTGTTTCCTTCATTTTTTTTTAACTCTCTGTGCTTTCTATTCCATTGCAAAACTCAGGAAACAGCACTGCACTGCAAATGCTTACCTTGTATCATCAACATTTATTACAACATTGTGATTAATTCAACAACGTGTATACTTTTCCTGGGGTCTATATTATATTATCACATGCTTACAAAAGTGAACAATAATTACTCGACCCCATGTAAGCAAAAGCTTACAATGTCAAAACCTCAGAACAGCGATTTTAAATCTCTGCCCCCCCCCCCAAAAAAAACTTTAAAACATTATATAACGTGGATGGTAGTGCCGCCCACACACCTCCAACTTAAATATACCAACTCTGAGATTGCACTACAGTGCCAAAAATGGCAAAGTAACGGAAGCAGCCAAGCTAATTCTTTCCCAGGGAAAGAATTCACTTAAAAGCCGCTTCACTATTTTGCCTTTTCGTTCTTTTACATTCGATCAAGACGTATTTGATAAAATGTGTCTGCGATCACGTAATAGGAACCGTTTTCCTGTACCTAAAGCAACATGTAACTGGCTGGTCTACAGCACATCTGCTTGCCAAGCATAACTCAGAGAAGTAGATGTTCCCAGCAGATGCCTTTACAAAAAAAAATACTTCCATCGTGGTTTCTAAGTTAATGTCAGCAGTGATTTCTTTTGTTTAGGATAGTTTTCCCTTCTTCATATGTATTTATTTAATTATTTATTTTCCATTGTTTACTAATGAAGTTTGATTGGGTAGTAAACCTCCTTTTCAGTGGAGGCCCAGAGAGAAAATCCCCAAAATTACATACACAAAATTATTATGACAATGTGCAAAACATCTGTTTATTCTGCATGTGATACTTCCTCTTGCATATTCATTCTTTATGTTTGCATTAATTTTATATATATTTGTATAACTCTAAAGTTGGTATTTGTAAGTTATTTAAGATCTGGGTGGGAGGAGGGGTGGAGGGTCTTCCACACAGCAAAAGCAATTATGGTTAAGTTATCATCAAGCTGATTGACTGACCAGCTGTGTTCAGTGAATCATTGTGGAAGCTCTGTAAATGTCTTTTCCTGTTTTACAGAAAGACTGTTTGCCAGACAGTTATACTTAACATTTTCATGCATTTATATTCACTGTATTGCTGTTTAATCTGGTCAAACTTTTTTATGTAACTCATTACAATCACCCATTTCTTGTCTCTATCAAGTTTTAAAAACATTGAATCTGTCAGTAGATTTTACCTACACACTGTATTACGAATGAACGAGAACCTATTGTCAAAAATGCTATTGTCATGGCTTCATAAGTGCCAAAACTTATTACATAAAACCATATCTGCTTAATGATTGCACTCTAGAATTTGTTTATTTTCCTCAATTTATAGAAAAATAACAGATACTATATGACATCTTAGAGATAGAAAGAAGAGGAGTATAAAATAAATAAAGAAAGACAGCATATTCGGGTATTTCTTTTTTTAAAACATTCCAGTAATATTTTCTGTTCTATGTCATTTGGTGTCTTTTGCTGTCCTGTACTCTGTAATTAGCTGAATAATTGGCTTTACTTTGTTAACCAGCTGATCACCAACTTGTGTGATTAAATTGTATCCTCCATCTGCAGGTGCCACCGGCTTGCATTTTACAGTGGGGGGAGGCACACTGCCAGCTTGTAGCACTCTTGCCTTGGGGCAGACAGACTAATGTTATTTAGTTAGGCTCTCCAGTCTACATGTACTTAAAAGGCTCTCAAGCCCACACACACACACACACACACACACACACACGCACACACACACACACACACACACACACACACACACACACACATGATTAATAAGTGCAGCCCTCATGCACTGGCTATATCACTTTTATCCTAACTGCTAGCTCCAAAACATGAACTCATATTGATTTATATACTATATTTCTGAAATATTTTCTTGTTGTATCTGCTGAAATTGGGAACATTTATCATATTCATTCCCTTTTCAATGAGCATATAAAGTATTTCTTATATTTGAATTATTTACTATTTTTACTATAAAACTGACCAAAAGACGTTAATGGTACATAAGCTGGAGAGACATGCTATTTGTTGAGTTGCCTTTTGTTGAAATGGGAATAGTATAGTTAGAACTGCAAGGGATGTGGGATGCAGAGGTACTTGTTAGTACTGCCCCTCCCCCAAATAACACTGTTTTTGTTAGTGTTGTTGATTTCAGTGCACCGGGTTGTCAATGTACTTTTTTTTCTTTTCAATAAATGCTGACATAAATGCATTGGCATTTAACTGTGTACAACTTCACGTAGTGCTGCATGTTTTAAAGCAAGTGAACTACTTAAAGTAACACAATCATTATGCCTATTGTATTTAACATGGAACAGGCATTGATTCTAATGCTAATTTTAATCTTATATTATTTCAGAAAAAAATAATTATTTTAAATCTTAAGAAAATGTAATCTTTGGCAATGAAGGGGGAATAGTGTTAATTTTAAATATCTGTTGAGCAGGTAAGCCCACTGAACTCTACTGCTTAAATGACTTGCCCAGAATCATGCAGAAGGCAAATGAAAGTGAAAGGAACCACGCCATGTAGTCTGGATGCAGGATGCAACAGCGCAGAGCTCCCTCTGTGCTTATTGTCTGAGTAAAAGCCATCACCCAAGTAGGGCAGCAATGCTGCTACTGTTTGTTTGTCATCTAAGACATATGTCTTGTCTTCCAGATTCAAAGTTTACCTTCAGTGAAGATGATTACAAATAGTATTAGGTTCTGCTGTTAGAGAACAACACAGAAATATATATGTTAAAAATCAGTGAGGGCAATTGCTAATAGTATGAAGGGTATGTATGATAAACTGGATGTCATGCTTGTCAGTAATACTTATTCTGTGAAAAGAAAATGGTTTAGGACACATTTATATGATTCAGAGGGCTTGAGGTGACAGCTTTAGTTTAATTTTTTACTTGGTCAATGAATGCAGATTACACTTGAGTGGGAGCAGCACAGCATTTTAAGTGCAGTATCGCTTCATCGTGCACTATGGTGTCCTTTGTGAATGTTGTCACTAGAAGTACACATGGAAGCAAAATCTGCTTTTCTGTTAGTTACAACTTCCAATTTCCAGACACAGGTATGCTGTCGTATCCACAGAGATCCAGACACTAATGATCTGTTTAGTGTAACAGATTACTAATTTTATTGGTGTCATTAACAAGTTGCGTCAGTAGGATAGTATACCAGAATACCATGTCAGACAAATGTAGAGATGGTAAAAAAATGTTTTCACCACACTTTTGTCATAAAATCCTTATCCTAATTATTTAGTATTTTCACCTGGATTGTGGATAAGACATTATGAATGGTAGGGTTTCTGCATCTGTTATTTCATTAGAAAACAGCACATTTCACATCAGCATAAATATGAAGAAACACGCACAAGTATATGAATATGTATATATTTATAAACAGACAGATACACACACACACACACACACACACACACACACACACACACACACACACACACGTTATTATTATTTCTTGCAATCCTTTGCATAGATGTGACATTGTTGAAAAAGTACACATTGTAGGACACGACATTCATCATTGTCAAAACCTACCATACTTCATTATAATCACTGTCACCTCTTAAAGACATGCAGTATTTGGACCTACCAAATTACTGACCTTTTGTCATTATCTGCTGATTTTGCCAGTGTTGCTCAGACACACTGATCTTTTGTTCACTCCCAATTTGCTAACAGACAACAGTTTGGCACAGATTTTAGGAGGCATAGATACTGTAACTTTAATGGTCTTGTAATGCTGTGCTTCAGTTAAGAATTCATTAGACCTTTTATTTATCCTTTTATAGTCTATTCAGTGCTGACTGGTTTGTTTTCTGTATGTGTTACCAAATCTTTTAAATGGTTAGTTAAGCTTTTGAAAAAAAAAATCAGTTGCTTAACAGTATAAGGCATGTTATGAGGTGCCACTATAATTAATCATTCAATTAATTAACCGACTTATTTATAATCATATCATAGAAATCTGGTATGCAACTAAGAGAACCTTTTGTTACATCAGTTATATGCTTTACTGGTAAGTAATCTGAAAACTGAAATGTGACAAGTTAATATAATTTGGATTTTCTAAGAAATGTAAGGCATTCTGGCTTGAATGCAGAAAACAGTGATCAAAAGATCACACAAGGACATTTGTCTGAACTTAATATTTTAGTCATGGGATTATGCCACCATTCACCCTGTTACTTAAAATTGCCATCTGCAAAATTATTGATACTCAGAAAACATGGCAATCAGTTGTTCATTTCACAAACAGTGCTCATATTTGTATGATTCATTGTATTTCAACAAAGTCATGATGACCCATGACTTTTATATCTGACATAAAATTAAAGTGGCTTCAATTAAGACAAGTTATTTCATACTTGCTATACAGAGCTTGTAAACTGTTATTAATTATGTTTATTAATGTGCTGCATACTTTATTTTAGGAGCTAATACACCAAGCTTTAACACCCATAAGATACCACTGAATCTTTTCAAAACACAGCTCTGATGGCTTAGTGGTTAACTGCTGTGACTGTATTGTATAGAGTTCTGGGTTCAAGACCTGCAGGGGCTGTTCATTTAGGTGGGGCATAATGGTTAAGGTGTTTACCTTGCAAACACAAGGTGCATGGTTTGATTCTTACATGGGGTAATTGGCTAGGCTTAAAATGGCCCACAAGGGCAATTAGCCTAGTATGAATCTATGAAACTGACAAAGGAGAGCTCCACCTGCCATATAATATTCTTAGTGTTACAAAGCAGAAACTGGGGGATTCAAAGCTAAAACTTCCACTATGATTCATCAAGATACAACTGGGATAAAAACCAAGGCTGGGATTTAGAAACGTTTATTCTCCAAATGGAAAGATGAAATCAGAAAAAAGAGAGAGTAGGATTGCTGGAACTGAATTCATCCTCATATCTTGGTGAGAACCTTCAAGTGATGGACCCTGTTTTCACAAAATCTCACCATGTCAAAATCTTTATAGACTGAATTTAATATACACTATGCACATGTCCCAAGATAAAAGTGCCCAATCTTGGTATACACACTGGTGCCAGGACTGGAAAAAACAAGGCAGTGTAGAATCCTCAGGAGATTGTAGTATTCCTACAACAGGGTTAGTTCAGGCTCAGGGTAAAGATGGCCTCATTGTGGTAGAAGGAAAAAGTCCACAACAATCTAACAAGACAAAAAAATGCTATAAAGTTGATAACGTGGTCTGTTGAGTATAAGGAATAAATTATGTATTGCTACTATAATGCAAGAAGTCCAGAATTTCCAGACAGAGGATATTCAGAAAGAATAAGAGAGAAATTAGCATATGAAAAACTGTCAAAAGCTTCAAATAAAATTTGCACTCATTAATACAACAGATCCCCGAAACAAATTACAAAGATGAAACTTTAGGCTGCCTAGAAAAAGAAGCAAAAAAAGGAAGTGCAAAAATATATAGAACAAAATCCAGAGACTTTTGAAGGGTATAAAAAGAAACATGGCCATGGGAAAGGAAACCACATATATTACAATGTAATATTTATTCAAAGTAGAAAGCCAACTAATCAATAAAAAAGCAGCTTCAGAGATACTATTTGAAGAGAAATGCAGGCAAAGCACTCAGATATGGAATATGTCACAAGACAAAAATAAGAAAACAAAGGGTAAAGGTAGAAAAGAGGATACGTTAGGTAGAAGTTAAACACATAGAAACTGAAGTCATGGATTATCCATGAGATGAATGATTTAGTGTGGAGAATCCAACACAGACAATGTCACAACATGTTAAGTTAATGGATCCCCAGATAAAGGAGCAGCAATTGGAGCAGGAGCCATCTGAAGATGATTTGCCATGTGGTAATGCTCTGGAGCCTTCTGTGACAGACTGGTGCAAAAAATCCAGTTGATGTTGCACAACAAGGAAAATAGTAACAACTCAGGCACTGTTTCCTGGCTTTAAAGAGAGTCACCAAAATGTTATATTACTACTTGTCTGTCTGTAAATTATTACTAACCTCAAAAACACCCCATTTTGATCTTTGTCCTGCAGCCATCATGCTATAAATGCATTACTTGCTATTGTATTTTATTTTTCAATTATGCAATTCATAGGTTCATAGGAGGTTACTAGGGTAGTGGCCCTAGAACCTTTACAAACCTATTTAATGATTACCCAGTTTATGTTAAATTTTCTTTTTTATTGTTGTTGTTAAAATGTTATGTTCATGGAAGAAGTATTTAAAATCATGTAAATAAGCTCACATATAGATGTTTTTACACTGCAATTATAAATGTGCATCTTGTAACTTAAATATAGGGCTTTTCTCCCCTGACCTCCACTGAAAATGGAGTCTACCCAGTCAGACATTTCTTGGTCAACAAATACAAATAAATAAATAAATACATAAATTGATCCTTCTGACTCTTCAGAAGTACTTGGGATGTCAGAGGAAAGAGTGGAAAAGCATACAGAAACATTCCAGTTCAAGGAAAGGAATGCCTGTAGAATGAGACTGTGCTGAAAAGCTGTATCCCAACCTAACATGGCTGGTCTGCATAGGTGGTAAGACCTGTTTCCACCTTGTTTGTTGATATACCCCATGACTATGGCATTGTCTGCAAAAACTTTAAGAGGTTTAAGGGACCAAAGTTGATTCCGAGAGTTGAGTGCCTTGACAAAAGCAAGCATTTCTTTTATATTTATGCGTTTGCATCTGTCGTTGTTGTCCCAGATACCTTGCACTTTTATTCCACCTACAAAGTCTAGAGCATCTGTGGTGACTGACTGCTTTGAAGTAGGATGAAAGAAGGGGTGACCTGCATTTAGGGATCTTAGGGATATTTGTTGTCCCCGCCAAGTGGGACATTCAATCAGAGCAAAATTATAGCAGACACATAGGTGCCGTAAGCTGTTGAAGACTGGGGGGGCAGAGGGTGAGAGGGGCACTTTGTGATCTAAAAAGGGCAATTTTTTATAACTATTTACTACCACAATATTGGTTCACTTGGAGGACATTTTAAGCTTAGCCAATTCCCTTTTGGTGCTTGAATTAACATTTTCTGATTGCTCTTACCTATCCCATGGCTGATACTTGTATATTAGCCCTAGTGAGAATAACTGTGATCATACCATACTTAATTTGAGGGGACCCATGTAAGGGATACAGCCTTTAAGAACTGCCTGTATCCATTAGTGGCATGAGGGGCACTCCTGGAGTACATTTTCTGTTACCCATCCTTAGATCCAAGTTGCATTTGAATATGGATGGATGAGCTTTGTTTTATTTTTATGGATAGTCTGTTCTGAAACAGTGGTAGCCTCTGTGATATATATATCCATCTCTCCACAACATTCACTTTAGATAACTGGACAGAGTATTTCTGATGCCATTTGACTTCCTGATGCTCAGTAGGTCCATCTGTATTAGGTCAGAGGATACTTTGTATTCCAAACATGTCACCTCTAAGCACTCTGGAGGATACTGAGTACAGCAATAAATCTTTGAGGTGGTCCATGCAAGACTTACTGTTAAGGACTTGTATCCTTTTAGTATGGTATCTCTGAAGGTATTCCAATTGTTTCATAGGGCTGGACAGATACATGCCAAAGTGGGCATTATACAAAATGATTGATCTAATGAGAACTTTGTAAAGGGGGAGAACATCATCTCTAGATCTAGTCACATTTTTTTTTATAAGCTGTGCAATATAAAATGCTTTCTTATAACTCTGGGCACATGTTGGTCAAAAGTTATGTGACTGTACACACAAGTTCCCAAATGCCAAACAATTGGGTCAGTTCTCAGAGGGCATTATCATGATTTTGACACCAGTTATTATTTGGGACAAACCTTCCTGTATGATGGTTAAGTCATTTGGGAATTCAATAACTGCTCCTAGCTTGCAGTCATCTCAGATTTAGCCAGCCAAAGCCCTTTGGTATTTCCTTTTACTTTTGAGATGTATATGCCGAACAGAAAAAGTCTCAGCAGCAAACCCTGGGGGACTCCATTGGTGACTGGTCTCGTCCCCTATTTTGATCTTCTACATCCTGTGAGCAAGTTGGCAATCCAGCTAGTGATGCAATTGTTTTCTCCCACATTATTCATCTTTTTTACTACACGTAAGTAGGGGATTGTGTCAAAAGGATTGGCCAGGTCAAGGTAATGTGGTGTGAACTGTTTTACCTTCATCCATTGCTTTGGTAACAAGAGTAAAGCTTAAAATTTGCCCATGATTTTGAGCCTTTCACACTTTACTCTGGGCTGTTTTCAAACAGATTTTTAGGGCCATGCGTACATGTATGCATTCTTTGATTCACCTTCCCGATTGTATTAAATTATATTCCTTGTATAATACAGCACCAGTTAGAATGTGTTTAAAATTTGTAGTTATGAACAGTGCTGTAGTAAGCAATGAAACAAAATGTATGAACCAATAATGACAAAACTACCCATTTCAGAAAATGTTAACCATAAAACGCCACTCAAACTTCTGTCATTACAATCCACCAATATCTGTAAATATACAAAATCTCTGCAGAAGTAGGTCATCTAAATAATTCTACATTAAAGGGATTTCTAACTAATGAACAGGTTGCTGCTAGGAAACAGATTTATATTTCATTGTTTCATCTACAAATAAAGTGGCTGTTGCCCTTGAAGAATAAATTGCCTATGTTACATTAAAAAATTATAAGCTAGTAATATTGCAGTAGGGGATGGATGGCAAACTGATGACAGGTTCATAGTTACTAGTTAACTCCTCCAAAGGAGAGCATTCACAGGACTGCAGCATCCACTCCCTTTAAAGTACAACACAGTACAGTATCAGAAATCCATCTACATACTCTGGGAGTAGAACTCATAGCCTTCTGCATCAAAAGTAAGGCTACTACCTGGTATGCTACTAACAATGCGAAAAGACTTGGAATAAGCAGCACTAAACTTCTCTTCTTCTGAAGCACTCAGTTCCTTGAAAATTTGATTTAACATTTGTTTACCAGGAAAGTGTGAAGTGGAACAAAGACAATTTTCAGCAGAGGCCCAGGGAGAAATGCTCCAAATGCATATCTTTGTAACATGGGAGAAAACCAGAACACCCAGAGAAAACCCACATGAACGACATACAGACTCTGCACAGAAGACACCCCACCCAAGCATCAAACCAGAGAATCTCTTGCTGGAAGGCAACAACAGCACCACTGTACCATCCACTTAACACTTCTTCTTCTTCTTTCAGCT
Source organism: Protopterus annectens (assembly GCF_019279795.1). Taxonomy (NCBI): domain Eukaryota; kingdom Metazoa; phylum Chordata; order Ceratodontiformes; family Protopteridae; genus Protopterus; species Protopterus annectens. Next base: position 1,042,277,684 of record NC_056730.1, on the reverse strand, counting down.
TTTCCCGGTTAGGGGTCACCACAGTGGATCACCTGTCCGCTCATGATTGGCAGTGGAGTTTTTACAGTGTTGAGTTGCCAGCCCGGCGCCCAACCTTCCACAGAAGGCACACACACACATGCACTCACACCTAGGGCCAATTTAGAGTGTTCAATCCACCTGCAGCATGTCTTTGGGATGTGGGAGGAAAATCCACTTAACACAACTAAATCTCTCAATTTCATAGCAGGAGAAATCTGGAAAAAGCCAACATTTATTTGAAGGAGGGGCAAAGGCCCAGAACCAGGAGCACATGTTAAATATTGCTTGTATAATCTTAGAAAGTTGCTGAAATAGTGTTTTAAGTTACCATGTGTTTTCAAAACAGAGAGAAAGACTGAAACTTAAAGGGCTATCATTATTTAGTGAATTCTGTTATCACTGATTTGCCACAAAACCACAAATTTTAAGAGGAACAGACCAAAATATGAGCCAAATATTCTGTGAAAATCTAGACAGTTGAGAGCTATGAACTCAACTGCCTAGCTATGGACTGAACTGCCTAAATCACAAGTGGTGGTGTGTGTAGAGAACGCAGACTGTTGTGCCAAAGGCTCAGGGTTTGAGCCTAGGCAACCCTAACCACCAGTTATAAGTACATGGGGCAATTTACACACACACACACAAAGAGTTCTGCCCACCCCTCTCTCTCTTTGAAAGCAAGAACATCATAGTTCTGCCCTCCCCCCACACACAGACAAACATCATAGTGCTGCCTCTCTCTCTCTTTGACAGCAAGGGAACTCAAGCCTGGCACATAATTAAATTAAAAGTTATGGAGATAAATAATAAATGACAGAAAATGTCCAGTCCCAGAAACAGAGCACCAGACTTGTTTAAATAAAGCACCAGCTTCAGGACTTACATAAGTAGTTAACCACAAACACACACAAAGCTAAAACGGAGCACAAGACTTGCTTAAATGGAGCACTAGCTTCAGGACTAATGTAAACAGGGCACCAGCTTCTAAAGTAAATGGAGCACACTCACCGTCCATAAGTGTAAACAGTGCAAAAGACTTCCATAAAGTGTAACTAGAGCACCAGCTTCAGGACTTACATTGTAAATGGGGCACCAGCTTCAGCAAATAAGGCACCAGCGGGCTTCTATAAAGTAAATGCACATACAGGACTTCCATAAAGTAAACGGAGCACAAGCTTCAGGACTTATATGGTGCACCAGCTTCTAAAGTAAATGGGGCTTCAGCAAATATATAAAGTAAATGAAGCACACACAAGCTAATACATAAAGTAAACCGGAGCACCAACTTCAGCAAATATGGCACCAGCTTCAGCAAATAGTTTAGCTTACAATTTCAGCAAATAAATGAAGTCAATGGAAACCGAGCACCAGCTTCAGCACATAAATGAAGTAAAGGGAGCACCAGCTTCAGTAAAAGGAGCCTTAAGCTTACCCATGGGTGTTGCCTTAGTTGAGTGTTAACGCACACACTGGAGCAGCTTCAGTAAATAAAGTAAATGGATCCTTAGTAGTCTGGCAGCAATGATGTGATCAGGAGCACTTTTGTGTTTAAATTCAATGCTTCCTCCATGTCGTTACAGGTCTTGCAGCTGTAAAAGTGGAGGGGTGCTCCATCCCCCTCACCCTATGGTTCTGGCACCTATGGGCAGACAAGCTGAAAAGGACCAGGGCAGATCCTCACAAATGGAAACTAGATCAGGGCGGGTTGTAATCATTTGATATATTTGCGAGGAGTACCTCAAGTAGACCTTTTACCTCCTCTTTGTACAATCAGCTGGCAGTATTCGGTTCCAGGACTCTATGCAAGAAGACCTGGAAGACAGAGGTCTTTTATTTTCTTTTCTTTGGACAGGAATGTTCTTTTATGCTTTTCCAGCTTTGCCACTAATATCCAGGGTATTTCTGAAGATAAAAGGAATCTTTCAAGATCATTGTGGTAACTTCCTTCTGACCTAGGCAACTGCTGTTCTCCCTTGTTTCAGAAATGGTTAGCAGCAATTACAACAAGCTTCCGCACAGACTGGATATACTAACACAAGAACAGGGGTACTTGATACAGTCCAACATCAATCCACTTCAACTGACTACCTGGATGATAGGTTCTTAATTCCTTTTAAACATCTGTTTACTGAGGACATGCAGCAGGTACTAATGGAGGAAAGAAAGCATGTTACTAGAAAATTATATATTAGCAAATGGAGAAGGTTTTCTAGTTGGAGTCAAGAACATAACCAACACCCATTCAGAGTTAGTTGTCCTCTGGTATTATAATAACTGTCCTATGGCCTTTCTTATTCATCTCTAAGGTTCATTTATTGACCATTGTGCATGTCTGCCAATAGATCCTCCTCGTTCAAGGCAGTCTCATGTCAACATTTTCTTGAAAGGGGTTTTGCATAAGAGTCTGCCAAGTAAATTGGTGGCACTTCCTTGGGATCTTAATTTTGTGTTAGAGAAGCTAACACTTGTTCCATCTGAAGCAGCTTATCTGGCTGACTTGAAGTTCTTAACAATGAATACAGTTTTGTTGTTGCTCTGACCTCTGCAAGAAGGTTATTTGAGTTGCAATCTCTTATGGTGAGTCAACCCTACCTTGTTTTCCATAGGTACAGGGTTTCCCTGAGAACTAATTCTGCTTGTATATCTAAATTATTATCCATGTTTTCTTAAACCAAACTATCCATCTCCTCATTTTCTTTAGTGAATCTAAAAATGAGAGAGAAAGGATACTCCATACCTTGGATGTCCACAGACAACTCCGGTACTATCTTGACAAAACTCTATCATTTAGATCTGCAGATCAATAATTTATTTCTTGTGAAGGTAAGAAGGAGGGATATCCTGTGTCAAAACAAACTATTTCTAAATGGATGTCAAAGGCTATTACCTTTTGCTATACTCACCATAACAAATCTATTTTGGATAGGATCAAGGCCCTCTCTAACTGAGCCTTGGCTTCATCTATGGCTTTTTGGAAAGGGCTGGATTCTAGAAATATTCTAGAAGCTGCTACATGGTCCTCTGTACATACTTTTACAAAGCATTATAAGCATGATCCCTTCTCTAGGTCCTGATCAAGCATTGCTAGGAGCATTCTTCTGGGATTCCTGAACTTTTTTCATTCCACCTCCCAAATGTAGTAAGCTAGTGTAATCTATTCATATAGCTAAAGCTACTGCAGCAGTGATCAATATGATGAACATAGTACTATTGTGTAAGATGAATTTACTATGACAATAGATGTTTGAATGATCACTGCTGCAGTAGCTGTTCCCTCCCTCCATCTCATTTGATTTTTGGTGTGTTTTTTATGCCAGGTTTGGACATTTATGTTTTGTTGTTCCTAGCAATGTCCTTTCAAGGCTGAGCCTCCCTCTTTCTGCTGGCAGGAAACTTATGAAGGGCTTTCTCTTTGCTTCTAAACTCAAACCTCTATGCTGCTACCAACCTAATATACTATTCCTGAGCAGAAAAAAAAACTATCTAGCAAGCTAACCATTTCATATATTTTGCCTTCCTTCTAGATCCATCATTAACTTTCAAAATCCCCTTCATAAATGATATGCATGAAGGCTGCTCATCATATTAAGGCCTCCTATTCCATTATTAATCACCTTATTCTCCAAGTTTACACTGCAGGAGCCAAAATGTTTTCATCCCTAGACTGGAATATGGTCTTATTCTTATTACCTACAACTCCCTACAAAACACACATGCCCCACAAACAACAATAAATGTTACTTTTAGATTTACCAGAATAAAAGAGTCACAAATGGACTTTTAAAAGCAAATATTAAGTGCTTTCATCTTTTTTATAAAAAATACATGGGGTGGGAGGTTGGCATAATGGTTAAGGTGTTTACCTTACAGGCATAAGGTGCAGGGTTTGATTCTCACATGGGATAATTGGCTAGGCTTAAAATGGCTCACAAGGGCACTTAGCCTAGTACTAATCTATGAATAAACATTATCTGAATGATACTGCAACCAATTAGTTTAAATAAGGTGAGATCAACAAGTCATCTGCAGCCAAACAATAAATCATACAAATCATAAATTCACTTCCTAAGCGTTCAAATTTCTCAGGGACAACAAGTGCCCCAGATGCAATAACACTCTCAGTTCTCAGTCCATTCACATATGACCTTTTCCTGAAACTACCAAATCTTTAATCATTTCTCATACTAACTTCTGTAAAACTACTGGAAGGCAAAACTCAAAGAGCCTCCTTCCAAAACAAAGTAGTCAGTAAATTCAGTTCTAACATTAAAAAAAATGACCAAAACATTTAAAAAGCACATACTCTTTCAAGTGTTATTGACAAAATCTAAACTTCTGTCCTCCAACTCAGTTGTGCAGCCACAAATCTAACACATTTTAAGTTTTTATAACAAAATGCATTCAACTAACTACTTGCTACATGATTTTTGTAAAGACTCATTTACTCTCTTTTCTCTTTCTTTCCATAGTTTTACATAAGCAGGTATGATTGTACATTGTAATGCATTGTTATTATGGTACATTATTACTAATTATTTAAAAAATATGTAGCTAAAGGATACAATAGAGAAAATAAAGAAAAAAGGTCAAACCGTGGTCAAGCGATTACGAGCACAGGAAGAAGTAAAATGCACACAAAATGTTCTGAGAAGATAAAATCATTCTACAAATTTCACACATAATACTTAATTAATTT
>NC_056730.1:1042257967-1042270467 GCF_019279795.1 Protopterus annectens | reverse complement strand
TTCACATCATTAAATGTTTGTCTTAGTAGCTCGGATTTGCCGTTTTGTCATTACAGTTTTTTGGTTTATTGGTTTTTATTACTTCTTTGTTTATGGCATCTGATTTTGCTGTTTGCCAAGATGATAGCTTTCCGAATGCTACACCGGAGATTTTAAGACCTGTTGAGACTCCATCTTACGGCACTTTAACCAGGACTTAAGTGGTACTAATTTTAAAACTATGGATTCTCTGCTTAGCAAAATGGATTCTTTGCTTAGCAGCCTTGACGCTTTGGAGAAGCAACAACAATTGAGTTTATTGCCACTTTCAGCAACTAACGGGTTGCCTTCTTTTTCAACTTTGACTGAACATGCTGTTAGTAATGCAGCAGCCAATCGGGTTGCCGGTTCACGCTTGAATCTTAAAGCTGACAACGAGGGGCAGAGGAGAAATCCAGCCTTAGGAATTCCAAGTGAGCTGACTTCGGGCACAGCCGGTTTAGTCACTCCACCGGGGAACACTCATGTTAATACTTCAGCATCTCAGCATATCGGTTCATGCTTCAGCTGTAGTGAACCTTGACAACATTCCACAACTGCCAATTCAAAATGCTGGCAGTTCAATTTCACTCACAAGGATGTTTACTCCACCAGACAACAGTACGGAAGAGAGGGTGAGCAATAACTGTTTATTATACCCTGACATTTCAGCATGGGTAATTGAAAGTCCGTCTTTTAGTTCAGCTTTGAGTCGTACACAATCACAGAACAACAATACTGAAGACATGGCTGATATTGTTGTGAATTTGAAATTGCTGGACAGTACTTTGCTCAAAATTAAGAAAACTAAACTAGAAATCTCTTACTTTCAGGAATGCCTGTCACGCAGGATAGCACCAAAAGGACATAGGCATTATCAGTACCCTACGGGGTTAATAGCTAATTCAACATTTCACAAGGACCTCATAGCCATGTTTGATCGGCATGGTTTTGAGCTCCTTGAATTAATGATTAAGCATTACACCATATCTGTGGAACAGTTGAATGCTGAGGCCATCGACTTGGACAATAAAATTAAGGCGGATGTGGCATTTAATAGATATAAATATGAATATGGGAGACTATTTAGTAGCATTGATGAGTATTTAACCAAACTTAAAAATATTAAAGTTAAAAACTTGAAAGGGACAGCAAAGCCTATGGGGAAGGCTTTGCTTATCCCAATCCACCACCAGCTCAGGTATGGAGACCTTCGAATAGGTTGAATGACTATGTTAGTGACAGCATTGAAGTGTCTTCCAATACTAATGACTGCCCCGTGAATAATAACCATGGGAATAGTCACCAAGACGTTAATTTGTCTGCAAGCACATCAGCCAGATAAAATTCACTACCCACTGAAATTTGACGGAGTGAAAGACTTCAGAACAAGAACAATTCTAACTCCACCTACCACAATACAAATTCTAGTGACTCTAATTTTTTAGGTGCAAGACCCAAACAACAGCAGCGCCAATGGAGGAATTGTCCCAATTGAAAGAGGAACAATTACGGGAATTGAAGATGTCTGGTGATTCTAGCACCGCATTCAATTCCGAGATTGATTCTGTTTTGTTGGACAATGATGATATACCATTGGGTGAAAGGTCAGATATGCTTGATACACCAATACGCCAAAACCAACAGTTTCTGGATATTATCACCAATGTGAATGGTGATTTTAAAGTGTTTAACTTCTCATCTGTAATGATTTCACCATCCATGGTTGAATTATTTTCTAAAGGGTACACGTATGTGCCCAGGCAGAGACTTGATGTGGTTAAAACCATTGTAGATGTCAAATTATTTATGAGGAAACTCAACTTCCGTTTAATGATGGGAGGTGAGGCCTATATCAACATGGCTAATGGTTTCAGAGTACCTAGCACTTTCAATCCACCTTTGCACCCTCTAATATCGACATTCAAACAAGTGTATGAGTTGGACATTAGGCAAAAATTTGCTCATAGTCCGACTAATTTGAATGGTAACGTTCACAATACTTTTGAAGTTGAATGCCTTGAATATGTAAGATCTAGTAACATACGCATTTGTAAACCTGACAAAGGTGGTGGTTTGGTGATTTTTGACAACTCTGACTACTTTGACCGCATGACACACTTATTGAACACTTCTTCCTATTCTTTGAGCTCTAGATCAGAGACAAATAGGGCATATAGAATAATTAAGGATTGTATAGAAGAGATGTTCATTGAAGGGAGGATTGATCAGGATTTATATAACTATGTGACCACTTTGTATCGTAGGTATCCATATTTATTTGGTATATTGAAAATCCATAAGGACACTATCAATCCACCCATGCACCCCTTAGTAGATGGGCGCGGATCACCTACATATGCATGAGCTAAGGTAGTGGATGGAATACTACAAAAATACATTGTACAGGAAGACCAGATCTGTAAGGATTCTTGGTCCTTTTTGATGAAAATCAATGAATTGGACTTCAACGTCCAATACAATTTCCTTACAGTAGATGTCAAAGACTTGTACACGAGTATCCCTCATAATATAGCCATTGAGTGGGTTAGTGAAATGTTAAAAAGAGGAGGAGCCAGTAATAGGGACATTGATTTAACTAATGAATTACTGGATTTGATTCTCACTAACAACTTTTTTATGTTTGGCGACAATTTTTACTTGCAGACAATAGGTGTGGCAATGGGTTCCCCTTGCGGGGCCAGCATTGCCAACCTAGTTATGTCCTATTGGGAACATAGTTATGTATTCAACCACCAACTAGCTCAAGAAGGCATTATTTACTATACTCGTTACCTCGATGATATATTCATCTTATTGGATGGGGACGAAGCCTATGGTGATAGGTTGGTCGATTACTTTAACAACACTACTGAGTTTCTAGTCTTTACCTCTACATTTAAGTATGATGGTATTGAATATTTGGATATCTGGCTATCTAAGGACCTGATTTGGTCCTGTTATGTAGCCAAAATTTATAGGAAAGCTACCTTTTCTAATTCTTTTTTACACTTTTCGAGTTGTCACCCTACTGTTCAGAAAAGAGCTGTTGTCAAAGGGCAACTTGTTAGGGCTGCTCGCATAGTGAGCCACGACCCTGATTTCGTTAATGAATGTGGACTATTAAAGAATATGTTTTTATGTCGTGGCTATCCTGTGAAAATGTTGGATGACCTTATTGAGGAAGTATCGAATAAACGTATTAATAGATTCTATAAACCACTACTATAAGTTAGAAACCCTCAATACCAAGTTATTGATTTAGTCTCCGACAATAATTTCACGAGTCAACACCTTGTTTCCCGTGACATTACACTATCTCCCAGATTTATTACTACTTTTAACATCGATAGTAGTAGTTGTTGGAACATCATTAAGAAAAACTGGGACCTATTTAAGGTAGATCCGAATGTTTTTACTAAGCTGGGTCACTGCCCTCAAGTTACATACAGGAAAGCCAATAATTTAAAAACAATGTTTGAATACCAACAACGTTCGCAGGCTAGGATTTTTGGCACATTTAAATGCCAAGCGTGTAATTACTGCAAATACATCATCGAATCTAATAAGTTCAAAGTGCACAATAAACATTTTAAGTTAAGGTGTAGAACTAATTGCAACTCTACCATGATAGTTTATTTAGCTCTATGCCAAAACTGTTCAGCATTTTATTTAGGTAAGACGTAGCGAATGCTCCGTGAACGCATGTACGAACACATCTACGCGATTAAGAAGGAGAAGTTAGACAACGCTTTGGCTAAACATGTACTTACTTTTCCTGACACAAGTTTAAATTCATAGTTATTGATCAGGTTTGCCAAGATATCAGTGGTGGCCCAGTACAATTTAGATTAGAAGAACATGAGTTATTTTGGTAGATAAGAGTTAATGCGTACCATTTTCCTGGTTTAAATGATCATTGTTCTATTTCAAGTGTCTTTAAACTGTTGAGTCTGAAAAGATGATTGTTTTTCTTCAACATTCTTGGATTAAAATGTTGATGTCCTAGCTGTAGATAATAGTATCTATGTTATATATATATATATATATATTTTATAAAGTTTTAGTTTGTCAGTTGTTGATTTTATACATTCACAAACATTTGTTTATATTTTGTATATATATGTTTCATATTTTGTATTCAATGGGGTATGGCATTATTGTTGTGCTTGAGTTTTTGATCTCGGGTACTTTTGACTTTAAATGTAGTTGTATTACTTAATTTTTTAATTGCTAACAGCAGTCCTTAATTGTCCTGTGTTATTTAAATAAGATTATTTCTCATAATGTACTATTGTCTGAAGAAGTTTGCCTAAGAAGGCAAACGAAAAGCGCTTCACATCATTAAATGTTTGTCTTAGTACTCTACACAGTGCCAGTACTTCACTTCAGTGAAATGCGATTCAGAGAAATGAGTTTTCAGTAATTTCAGCTTTTAGCGATTTGGTCAGGGTGAAATATATATATATATATATATATATATATATATATATATATATATATATATATATATATATGTATATATATATATATATATATATATATATATATATATATATATATATATATATATATATATATATATCTATAAGGGGGTGTAAGCTTATTGGAGCTCTGTGGTCCATGTTTTCCCTTAGCTAAGCACAGCTAAGGAAGAGGAGTGTGTCTGAGGCTGCCCAGCAGTGTTTACATTGCCTAAATGGGTGTGCGTGCCCAGCACCAGGTTTAACAAAACAACAAAAAAAAAAAAAACAGGAAATAGCAGCTCTGTTCACATCTGAGCACTGGGTATGTGCGGTGCGCCTCGGGGCTTAAACGGGAAGGCAATGGGAAGGAAAAACAGCAGTAGGAAGGCAATCAAGGAGAACTAGCATAGCTGGCAGGTGAAATGTATCAGAATCAGCCAATTACACAGGCAGCAGCCCAGCACACTACTATAAACTATGCAAACACCTTTCACTCTATTTTTTCCCCACAAACTCTACACCATTGGTGTACACAGATGGGGAAATATTACCTGGAAAAACTAACAAAATGATAGGCGCTGCTGTCACTCTCATACATCAATATGTGGAAGAGGCTGAGGGTGGTGAGGATAAGAATGCTGACAACCAAGCCACAGTGAGGAGAAGGAGAAGAGTGTACAGACCCAAGGTAACCTACCAGGGACTACATGAGCTGGAGATAGTGGAGCACTATAGGGTGGACAGGGACATCCTACAGCAAATTGTTGAGCTGTGCCAGCCATGCCTCACACACAGAACCAACAGAGGGGAACCCATCCCAGTGGATACCAAGGTATGTGTATGTTTAAGAATACTAGCCACAGGTACCTTCCAAAGGCCAACTGGGGATATCATGGGGATCTCACAGGCATCAGTATCCAGGGTATTCCACCAGTTCCTGGATGCCATGTCAGCACATGTCAGTGAGCACATATATTTCCTCAACACCCACTAGGCGTTGACCAGAAATATGCATCTCTTCCACCAAATAGCAGAATACCCTGAGATAGTAGATGCTATAGACTGCATGCACATACACATCAAAGCACCACCCAGTGAGCGGGATAGGGTCTACATAAACTGCAAGGGTTTCCCCTCCATCAACTGCCAGGTCATGTGCGATGCCCAAGGCATTATAATGAATGTGTGTGCTGGCAGCCCTGGAAGCTATCACAACTCCCACATCTGGCATATAACACAGTTGTACCAGAGATTTGCCAGTGGGGACATCCCATATGGCTACCTATTGGGGGATGCTGGTTACGCACTGGAGCCATGGCTGATGACACCCATCAGAAATGCACACACACCTGAACAAGAACTCCATTATGAGGCACATGCACAAACCAGAATCATAACAGAGCATGTGTTTGGGATTCTCAAGTCATGGTTCTGGTGCCTGGATATATCCAGTAGAGCCTTGCAGTACTCTCCAGCTACATGTACACAAATTTTCATTGCAAGTGCCATGCTACACAATATGATCCTGTGAAAAGAGCTGCAGCAGAAACAGCACAGGGCAAGGCCACACAGCTCCCCACCATTGCCAAGGCCAGCACAGGCACAGAGTGACTCAGAGGAGGAACAACCTGAGCCTGCCCATGTAGGCAGAAGGAGATGTGCTCAGTATGGCCAAGCTTTGGCAAAGAGGCAACACATAGCAAATACACTGACACAGTAAGGAACCCAGGGAATGACTCCTCTCTCTGACTCGCACATACAGTAAAAGGGATGCCAAACATGACACTACCTGTGCTTTACCATGTATAGGGAGTGTACTATGTGTATCCAACATAGTCAGCCCCCCAGCACCATCCTCAATACTGGCCCAGCCACAAGGTAAGTCACTCTTCCTATCAATTGCTGAATGGAGTAGTATGTTCTTTTAGTTGTAGCTATGGTATGGATGTGAGCATGCAAGAAAATCGGGTGGCTGAATGGGATGGCAGCAGATAGTGGACACCTATATGGGCAGCATGAAATCCATAACAAATACTGGTGTCAACAAAGTAGGCAGTACTAGACAAGGTGACAAATCCCACTGCAGTACATGTGGTGGCCCAAATGTGTGTCCATAGGATACACACATGCATGTCAGTGAGGGTCACATACCCATCAACAGCCAGCAGGACAGGTGCAGATGACCATAAAGAAAGGCTTTACTAAGGCCTCCAATTAATGGCAATGGATAACAGCCCCCCTCCAGACTTACATAGTCAGACTAAAACAGGTCAGGCAGTTGTATGTTAGTTCTGCAGGGTAAGAAGTTTGAAACTGAAATGTAGGTCAATAAAACCTAAGATCTGTACTCAACTGATATGCCTCTAGTCTGCATGATAGGTCAGAATACAAAATGAAATGGAAGCCAGCACAGTACCTGAAATGCCAGTACGGTCATAGCAAATGTTTACAGTAGTCAGGTGTGCACCCCCACAATCCTATGTAGAAATGCAGTAACATGTACGAGTGGGGTTAATAACAGTGCAGCACAGATTACCTGAGCTGGCCTAACTTACAGGATAGATTGTTGCATGTGTACAATATGCAGGGCTCTGTGAGTTAGGCTCTTGTGTGTAGTACATTGTGTGGAAGTGGTCAGCATGTAGACATGGAGGGTTGTGTCTCAGTGGCCTGTGGCCAGTACTGTCAATGACAGGGCCATGTTCTGTTAACTGCAGTGCCAACCACAATGCATCCCAGCAAGACCCAATTCAGCAGTCATCCATACTCATTGTTCAGATGTCAATATATGTCACCATCTGAAAGATGAACATGCTGTGAATGTGGGCCCAAACATACACACAGTACACAGGTGGAAGTACCTTAGACAGAGTACATAAAATGTAACTGTCAACTGCATACACCTTTGGAATTGTACATACAGATTAGCAGCACATTAGTTGTCTGTGTAGAATGGAATACTGATATATTCTGGCCAATCACTGGCAGACCACAAAAGGCACAGTTATGAAGTAATGAGAGACTGCTTATGTCCCTGGACAAGGCAGCATAAGGGGAATGTCCCAGGTATATCTGTGAGTCAGCTGCAAGAAGCTTCCATTTCACACATGCACTCAGCTCACCCCTCCATCATCCACAAGTTTATCACAGGTCATATCCCTGCTGATGGGAATGAGTACAGTATGACCCCCAATTCTGTATGGGAATACCCACAGAATGTAGCATGCTGAAGAGGTGTTCCATGCAGGTGTGTCCCTAGCTGTAAGCAGCATCCTGCCAGCATCCAGACCAGTGGATTAATATGGACAGGAACTATTGCCATTAACACTTTGCACACTTACCCTGTCACCCCCAGGGGAATCCAGTGGCTCACAGCATGAACTGTGGACCAACCCCTAAATAATGCTGGGATGAAGGGACAACTATAGGGATACTTAGCAGATATCACTTGCATAATGTTAGGAAGAGGATAGAATAACAGAGTGGGGGTGCAGAAGCATGGAACCCATGAAGTGTGTGAAGTCTGAAACTTTGATGTGTACCCATACTACCCCTGCCTGCAAACCCAGTAATGGGTGGCTACAAACCCGCTCATAAACCACAATGTGAAGGGGAACTGACCGTATATATGAGCCCTGCCTCTGGGTAACCTGGGTGAATCTGTACAGCTGAGAGGTATGGCCACAGCAGGATATGGCCATTCTGCTATGTCGATAGATCTACAAGCAGGGGATCCTCAGCCACCACAGTAGTACCAAGGTGCTGGACCATTTACACAGACCCATCAGCAAGCATCTGCAGCTACCCCTCCAGAATGGCATGAGTGTGCAAGAATATGTGGGCTCCAGACCACAATACTGGACACAGCTTCATTCATCTTATATTTCCCAGGAAATAACCATGAGCAAATAAGTATATCTGTCAGTAGTTGATGACATAATACATCACAGTGTAAAACAGTACATATGTCTGAATATCTCTGCTAACACTAACCATGTAACACAAGCAGCACAGACACAATAGTTACAGTATCCCACTATGTTTTGCCCATTGTGACTCCATATTGTCAACCTATCTACAGATATCCTGCAGAAACAGGTTGTTAGCTGTAGGTGTAGAATACAAAATCCTGCACTGTAGTACATCCTACCTGGAATGGAGTGACACACTCAGTACAGAAGGTCATACTGGGCATGATCCAACACTTAGAGAAATGAAGCCCATGTCTGACAGCAACAGTGGACTATACATACCTGCCAGTCGCTGATGTATGTGCACACACACTGCATTGGACACCATTCATGCTTTGTAAACACATTGGACAGGAATACTCACACAGACTATAATAGGTCAAACATACACACACAGAGATCTGGGGAAGGAAGAGGCAGACAGTGACAAAGAGATTGCCATCAATGTGGCCTGTCCCACTCACCACACATCACAAGTTGTGTTTGACTGAGTGCTGTGTGTGTGTTTCCAGAGGAATGGTTTATGACCCATTCACACACACTGCACTTCCCATAGCCCATGTTCGCACTCATGCTGATGTCAGTCACCTTGAAATAACCATCTGGCCAGTTCTCAGCCCTGTAATCTCCGTGGTGCATATGATAACTGTGTAATACTTTAGTATAACATACCTAGCTAGGGAGGAGTTTTAATCCCAGACATAGCAAGTGTGAAACTATGTGTGTGTGTGTGTGTGTGTGTGTGTGTGTGTGTGTGTGTGTGTGTGTGTGTGTGTGTGGAGGGATTAATGATTTTGACGCCATTCACAGTCACTACACCTCCCATTGCCCTACTTTAGCAAGCCTGCTAATGTCAGTCACCTTGAAATACCCCTTTGGACAAGGGCCAGCCCTATAATATCCAGGGCGAGTGTGATAATTGTGTAATGCTATAGAGTAGCGTACTAGTTAGGTAGGAGTTTTCATCCCAGACATGGTAACTGTGAAATTCTGTGTGTGTGTGTGTGTGTGTGTGTGTGTGTGTGTGTGTGTGTGTGTGTGTGTGTGTGTGTGTGTGTGTGTGTAGAGATTAATGATTTTGTGGCCATTCACAGTCACTACATTTTCCATTGCCCTACTTTAGCAAGCCTGCTGATGTCAGTCACCTTGAAATACCCCTTTGAACAAGGGCCACCCCTATAAGCTCTGTAGCACGTACAATAACTGTGTAATGCTGTAGTGTAACATACTAGTTAGGTAGGACTTTTAATTCCAGACATAGCATATGTGAAACTCATGTATGTGTGTGTGTGTGTGTGTGTGTGTGTGTGTGTGTGTGTGTGTGTGTGTGTAGAGATTAATGATTTTGTGGCCATTCACAGTCACTACATTTTCCATTGCCCTACTTTAGCAAGCCTGCTGATGTCAGTCACCTTGAAATACCCCTGTGGAGGAGAGTGACTCCTATAAGCTCTGTGGTGTATGCCATAAATGTGAAACAATGTAATAGCAATAACTACCACAGGTATGTGTTTGAATCTCATCTATAGCAAGTGTGTATGTCTGTACTTCAAAGATTTTGGCCCCATTTACACCCAGTACACATCTCAGAGCCTGACTTTAGCAGTCCTGCAGATATCATCCACTACAAGTACCTGTTGCCAGCCCTAAGCCATCTCAGGTCAGTGGTGCATGTCATAAATGCGTAACATAATGATTCATAAAGATTGCTAGATAGAGGTTTGCCTCACCCCTGGCAAATGTGCGTTTAGGGTAACATTTTTTTTGGATCTCTCACCCACTACAGCACCCAATACCAGTATTTACAAGGGCTGGTGATGTTCCTCACCTGGGAAGTACCTTGGAACAACATCCAGCCTCTAAGCTCTATGGTGCATGGGATAAATATGGTATTCTGCAGTAGCAATGCATAGCTAGATAGGGGTTTAAAACCCATTACTGGAAAGTGTGTTGGTGTGTGTCTGTTAACAGTATTCTGTGTGAAGGCTGCTGTGATTGTGTAATAATAGGATGCATTGCGGGGCAGGTTTTGCTAAATTATTACATTGAGGACCTAGTATATGTCACAATGTCCACCTTACAAGGACAACAGATGTCAAACACCAGAGAGGCTAGTGTAGACAATCCATAACCTTACATGTAACATTACGGATTGGTGAACAATATAGACAACCCTTCTATTACTCAGAGAACACTCTCCACCCATGTCTCAGACACAAACACACTTGGCTAGGCAACAACCACTATATTGGTAGTTCCCTGCATATTTCCTCACAGATAGTAACCACGGTGTGATTGCAGTGGACTACACACCTGTTGACCGCAACACTGCCAGGGAACTACCAATATAGTGGTTGTTGCCTAGCCAAGTGTGTTTGTGTATGAGACATGGGTGGAGAGTGTTCTCTGAGTAATAGAAGGGTTGCCTATATTGTGATGTGTAACATCTCCTGACTGAGTGTGTATTATCCAGCAAGTAAAAGGACATGGCACCCTGTTCCATCCTTACAATAGGCAAATAAATGCTTACAGTGGTCCTTTTGCTATGTTCCCCACTAGACACCTGCAACAACTGTAGATTCTGCAAATGTAACCCACAAAGGGAATACCATGCCTTATACACATGCCCTGTATGGACAGACGCCACTAACTCCACTGAATATCTGTATCATGCTGTCAATGTAGGTGCAAGCATGACCTCAGTTCCATAGCCAGGTTTCCCCAAATGTGGTTAGGAATGCTACATTAGAAGATAACAATCAGTCCACACAACATGCCCCAGAGACCTCAAGTACACTTCCACACATCAAAGAACATGCGTGTGGGACATGTGCACAACCTAGACACTGTCCATGTTATGGAATATAGATCACATACATGAGAAGCAGTGCACATCACTGGCCACCCGCAATAGTAACCCAGATGAGTGGATGATGAATACAATACCCACCTGTGGGGACCACTCCAGGGACTACAGCCCTAAGCTACACTGGAGACCATTGCATGTGGCCTGATGCCAAGGTATTCCCTTTGCCTAGCCTTGTACAGACGTCAGGCCTATTCATCTACTACACACCTGTGAAACAATGAACCTATGCATCTCAGTATTGGCAAATGTGTGTGTGTGTGTGTGTGTGTGTGTGTGTGTGTGTGTGTGTGTGTGTCTGTGTGTGTGTGTGTGTGTGGAGGTTAACAATTTTGAAGCCATTAACAATCACTACACCTCCATTGCCCAATTTTAGCATGCCTGCTGATGTCATTCACCTTTGAAATATCCCTTTGGCCATATATCAGCCATATAAGGTCTGTGGCCCTTGTAATAACTGTGTAATACTGTAGTGTAACAAACTAATTCGGTATGAGTTCTAATCCTGATCCTACCAACTGTGATAATGTGTGTGTTTCCCTGAGAGAGTGTGTATTTGTCTCTGTTAACACCTGCTTACGTGGACATTCACACGTACTACACCTCCCTTATCCTTCCTTTAGCACTGTTGCTGATGTCACTCACCTTCAATGATACCTTTGGACAACTCTCCAATGTGTAAGCTTCGTGGTGCATGTAATAACTGCATAGCGCTATAATAACAATACCTAGTCAAGTAAGGGTTTGAAACTCAGTACTAGTAAGTGTGACTGTGTCATCAGTATCCTGTTGAGATGATTGTATACTGACAGGATCCATTGCAGTGTGGGTTTTGCTACATCATTATATTGAGGCCCTATATGTCCCATTGTTCACATTACAAGGTCAACAGTTTTCAAACACTGTAGAGGTTGTTGTAGATTATCCTCAGCCATAAATGTGTACAGCCATGTGCAATTATTATGTGACAGTATGGATTAGTAAACAATATAGGCAACTATTATAATACCCAGATACCACTCTCCACCCACGGATCATACACAGACATGTTTGGCTCTTACTCTCTTACACGCTTCCTTTCATACTTTATCTCTGTCGCTCTGTCTCTCTCTCTCTCTCTCTCTCCCTCTTTGGTGGATGTGGAAAAGTACATCTGTTTTGCATAGGCAGCAGCTTGAG